>NC_133791.1:16937545-17014700 GCF_003597395.2 Chelonoidis abingdonii
CATCCCCTGGGCACCCTTCCCCTGCTGCATCCCCTGGGCACCCTTCCCCTGCTGCATCCCCTGGGTGACCCCAGCACCTGGGCACCCTTCCCCTGCTGCATCCCCTGGGTCACCCGGGCATCCTTCCCCCCACTGCACCCCTGGGCACTCTTCCCCTGCTGCACCCTCCATGTGACCCCAGCACCTGGGCACCCTCCCACTCCCCCCATGCCTCCGGGCATCCCCCACTACACCCCCAGGCACCCTTCCCCACCCACCTGTGTGACTCCAGCACCCTTCCCCTGCCACACACCCCATGTGACACTAGCACCTGGGAACCCTGCCCCCCCACACGCTGCAACCCCAGGCACCCTTACAATCATAGAGTATCAGGATTGGAAGGGACCTCAGGAGGTATCTAGTCCAACCCCCTGCTCAAAGCAGTACCCTTCCTCTGCTGCACCCACCTGTGTGACTCCAGCACCCTTCCCCTGCCACACTCCCCCATGTGACCTCAGCACCTGGGTGCCCTTTCCCTGCCACAACCCCCCCACTGCACCCCCAGGCACCCTTCCCCTGTTGCAGACACTCACTGTGCCCCTGGGCACCCGGGCACCCTTCTTCTTCTGTATCTACCCCCCGCACCACTTACACTGAAGCACCCTTCCCTTATTGCACCCACCAACACACTGCCCCTGCAGCCTTCCCTTGGCACCTCTCCCTGCTCCACCCACTCACTGCTCCATCTGCACCCAGGCACCTTTCACGTCCTGAACTCAGCCAGCGCTCGCTGCTCCCCATTCCCTGCAGCCAGGAATTTATTTTTCCATTGTAGCTGTAATGCCTCATCCTCCTTCCTGCACCTCACCTGCCCTGTTACGGGTTCCCCATCCCGCCCCTTTTCACCCATCTCCCCTTCCCTAGCAAGCTCCTATTTAATGAGTGTTGTCACTTAAATGCTGCTTAAGTGGTGCTTGAGGGATCCCAATCCAGCATGTGACACATGGGAGGGGGGGCGGCATGTGGGTGTCAGTCAGTCATGGCCCCAGGAGCAGCTGGTGCAGGAGTCGGATTCAGTCCTGAGCCCTGGATTCCTTCACTTCTGATTTTATTGCTGCATGTGCAGAGGCAGGAGGTGGTGGAGTGGTTTGCCAGCTCCGGAGCGGGCCTGACCCAACCTTTCCACGTCCCTGGGACTTCCAGTGTTGTAAAATGCAACTTAAAAAAAAAAATTTAAGTCTTTTCACTTATATCTTAGTGGCCATTGGAGGTGCATGGGTGGGTGAGAGCTATGTCAACGAGGCGGTGGCTGTGGCGTTCTTTCTTGTGATCCTTTGATGCCTTGCTACTTGCATTATACAACACAGTGAACCTTGGTGGAGACACCAGGTGGCTTTCCACGCACACACCCCTCTCTGTGGAGCACGCTGTTCCCATGGGTGTCGCTGGCTGGTTGTGCCCGTCCTCCACTGCTAAACGGAGCTGTTTGCAGGAAATGCAATCTCTACTTCTCTTTCCAGGGCACTGACACCAGCCGCTCCTTAGGTTGAATGTGGCTTGAGGAAACACAAGATTTTGACCTTGGCAACATTCAAGAAATTTGCACCTGTGCAAACAGACTGATGCAATTATCCCAGGGCAAAGTCTTTAACACAAACACACTGCACTGTGCAAGGGCATACAGCAGTAGGGCAGCATAATCCAGTCACCAAAGCAAACAGCACTGGCATAAATCCCCTCTTTGTGCCAGTGCAGCACGTCTCTTCGGGAGCGTTGTATCACAGTAGTGACTTGCACTAATGGGGAATTTCCTTAATCTAGAGACAGTCTTTGTGTCCTGTTGGTGGATCACAAAGCCCTTCAAGTATTCATTACCACCCACCTCATGGCAGCTCCTTGCTCTAATCTAGTGCTCTTCATCAGTGGATCTCAACACACTTTATAAAGAAGTTCAGTATCATTATCCCCGTTTCACAGACAAGGCAACTGAGGCACAGGGAGGGGAAGTGGCTTGTCCAAGGCCACACAGAGAGCCAACCACAGACCTGGGAATAGAACCCAGGTCTCCTGATGCCGAGTCCAGTGTTCTGTCCACTAGGTCACACTGCTTCCCTGAGGCCAGTATTAATCCTCATTTGCCAATGGGTATGCTGCAGGAAGACTTCCCAGACTGCCCAGCACTCTCATTTCCCCGAGTGTGGACAACACACCACACTGTAGCAGCAGGGTGAAAAGACTTGTAGATGCTTTAAAGGTGTGTGCTCAGACAGCCTCAAATTTGTAATTATGGCTGCAAAATTCAGATCCAGCAGTCACTGACCCCCCAGTGATTGGGGGTCGTTCAATATGGGATTTTGGTTCAGCTCTTCAGCGTTGAGGCACAAGCACAAAATTCAGATCTGGGGTGACCAGGTCCAGATTCTGTTGATTGCCTCTGAAGCTTCTGATACTGGCCACTGTTGGATACCAGGACACTGGGCTGGCTGGACCATTGCTCAGACCCAGTGTGGCCGTTCTCATATGTCCTATCTGATGCATGCTCTGTCTGAGGAGTGTGCTCTGCCTTTACAGGTGGATAGGCTCAGTGATCTGAATGGTCTTCCATCCATAACGTCTGTGATCCTTATGGAATTCTGATTACTTTATTTATGAGTTACATTTTATTTCTAGGAAGATGTCATGCAGCTGGTAGAGCTATGCTACAAAACTCCTGGTCAGCAGGTGGTAATCTGGGAAGGGAATAAACATCTAGCTGTCCCTTTCTGGTCCATGAGATATATTGTCTATATTTTTAACAGCCAGCTATCGGCTATGAGCTCTCTTAATCCAATATAAACCACTGTTGTCATTGTAAACTCTTGTTTATAGCTGATGGTGCTCCGTTCCTCCTTCAAACAGCACTTTTCCTGGCCCTCTGCCATGGTGCTGTCAAATAGTCCCTTGGGTTTTAAAAACCGGGCTGCTGTGAACCCGGGCAAGTGGAGCTTTAAAGACTTTAGAGAGACATATTTGCATGAAGCAAAGCATCCACCCTGGGCTCCGTCTGTGAATGGGTTAGATTTGCAGACCCTTTGCATGGACAGTGGAAATGTGATGTTCTCTGTCAGAAATGGATCTATGGCGCCCTGAAATGATCAGGGGAAAAATGTGGTCTGACAGTAGCACTCTACATCATGTTGTAAGCAGCTAGAGGATAATAGGGTGATAACTAATAGCCAGCATGGATTTGCCAAGAACGAATTACGCCAGACTTTCCTTTTCTGATAGGGAAACTGGCCGACTGGAATGGGAGGAATCAGTGGACATGATTTATCTCCATTTTAATGAGGCTGTTGGCTCAGTCCCACGAGCACTGTTGTTGTAGCCGTGTTGGTTCCAGGATAACTCTCTCCAGCCCAGCAAGAGTTGGTCCAATAAAAGATGTTACCTCCCCCACCTTGTCTCTCTCAGTCCCACGTGACATTCTCAGAAGCAAAGCAGGGAAATGCAGTCTAGATGAAACTACTATAAAGTGGGTGGACAGCTGGTTGAAAAACTGTACTCAAAGAGGAGTTGTCTATGGTTTGCAGTCAAACTGGGAGAACATATCTAACGGGGTCCCGTAGAGGTCTGTCCTGGATCTAGTACTGGTCAATATTTTCATTAATGACTTGCATAACAGAGGGGAGAGTATACTTATAAAAATGTATGGATGACACCGAACTGGGAGGGGTTGCAAGCACTTTGGATCCAAATTCAGAGGGACCTTGATAAATGGCAGAATTGGTCTGAGATCAACAAGGTGAAATTCAGTAAAGACCAGTGCAAAGTACTGTACTGGAAGAGAAAAAATGAAATGCACAGCTACAAAATGAGGAATTACTGCCTAGGCAGTAATACTACTGAAAAGGACCTGGGGGTTCGAGTGGATCATAAATGGGATATGAACTAGCAATGCGATACAGTCGCAAAAAGGGATGGATTAACAGAAGAGTTGTGTGTAAGACACAAGAGGTAATTGTTCCACTGGTGAGACCTCAGCCAGAGAACTGTGTCCAGTTCTGGGCACTACTCTTGAGGAAAGCTGTGAACAAATTTGGGAGAGTCCGGAGGGGAGCAACCAGAATGATGAAAGGTTTAGAAAACCTGATCTATGAGGAAAGGTGAAAAAACTGGACACATCAGTCTTCTTCTCTTAAGACGACACAACAGTCTTCAAATATGTGCAGGGCGGCTTGAAAGAGGACGGTGATCTATTGTTCTCCATGTCCACTAACTCAAGAGATTTAGGTTAGATATTAGGAAAAGCGTTCTAACTTTAAGGCTATGTAAGCACTGGAACAGGTTACCTAGAGAGGTTGTGGAATTGCCATCATTGGAGGTTTTCAAGAACAGGTTGGACAAACCCCTATCACGCAGGGCTAGATTAAGGCATAAGCTAACTAAGCTACAGTTTAGGGCCTTGCAATACGAGGGGCCTCTAAAAAAGAAAAATGTTATCAAAATCAGTTGATAAACAAAGGAGATATGGCGGGGAGGGGGAATTCTCTCTAAATACAGACATTTTTGTTCAAATGACAAAAATATACACATCTGCTTACACAGATATCCTTACCCGTCACCAATTGTTCATTATTGATAAGTGAGAGGTCAGGGCTGAGGAAAAAACTGTAACTGCACTTGTAAAGTTAGCATTTCTACAAGTAATTCTCCTAAGGCCGTGTTTTGTTGGCCAGGTGCTATTGGTAACATTCTGACCGTGCCTTCATAACTTATTTCAATAAATAAATCTCACTGCTGATAAAATCAGGGAAAAATGTGAGGTCGGAGACAGCAGTGTCGTGATGCAATCCTGGCAAGCTCTAACTCATATGGGACTTGTCCTAGGAGTGATGTCACATATAAAGTCCCCCTTGGCTGGTAATAGCCAGAAGGCTGCCATCTTTTTAAGGTCCAGACGCTTGGTCGTATAGTGCCTTCGCTCCTGTTTTTCTCCGTTTTCTTAGGTGTTTGTGTGTGTTCTTCTTCTGATCTGTACATATGGACAGTTGTGTGTTTTGCTGCGCACGCCGCTTTCTGCGCCATGCGCGCTAGCCATGCTTCACGTGATTGAGTTTGCAGGTGATCGTCTTATGGACTTGGGTTGAGTGGATCTTGAAGAGGATAAATTTGTGTTGGCCTCCCTCCGTCAGTTTCGGGAATCTTCGCAGTAAATATCAGAAAGCACTGATGAAAGGATAAATAGAGGGTTTTGAGAGAAGTGAAGGAAGATGTATCAAAATATTCTGAGTATTTGGTGAGCAAGTTATTTCAAACTATGTGCATATATGATTTGTAGGCTATGAAAGAAGGATGGAAGGATAAACAAACGTAGATCTGGGATTAGGGTTTTCGACTTCTCGAGGGCTAATTTTAAAGAGTTAAGGAAATTAGTTAGGGAAGTGGATTGGACGGAGGAACTTGTGGATTTAAAATGCGGAGGAGGCCTGGAATTACTTTAAGTCGCAGCTGCGGAAAACTGTCGGAAGCCTGCATCCCGAGAAAGGGAAAAAAACCATGGGCAGGGAGTTGTAGGCCAGCTGGATGAGCAAGCAACTCAGAGAGGGATTAGGAAAAAGCAGAAAGCTTTACAGGGAGTGGAAGAAAGGCGGGATTAGCAAGGGAAGCTAACCTTAGTGAGGTCAGAACGTGTAGAGATAAAGTGAGGAAGGCTAAAAGCCGCGTAGAACTGGACCTTGCGAAGGGAATCAAAACAATAGTAAAAGGTTCTACAGCCACATAAATAAGAAAAGAAAACAAAGAAGAAGTGGGCCGCTATACACTGAGGATGGAGCGGAGGTTAAGGATAACCTAGGCATGGCCCAATATCTAAATAAGTACTTTGCCTCGGTCTTTAATAAGACTAGTGAGGAGTTTAGGGACGATGGAGGGATGACAAACGGGAATGTGGATATGGAGGTGGATATTACCGCATCTGAGGTAGAGGCCAAACTTGAACAGCTTAATGGACAAAATCGGAGGGACCGGACAATCTCCACCCGAGGATATTAAAGGAACTGCCCGTGAAATTGCGAGGCCGTTAGCGAGAATTTTTAAGCAATCGGTAAACTCGGGGGTTGTGCCGTATGACTGGAGAATTGCTAACGTAGTTCCTATTTTTAAGAAAGGGAATAAAAGTGATCCGGGTAATTATAGGCCTGTTAGCTTGACGTCTGTCGTGTGTAAGGTCTTGGAAAAATTTTAAGGGAGAAAGTGTTAAGGACATTGAGGTCAATGGTAATTGGGATGAGTTGCAACATGGATTTACTAGAGGTAGAGTCCGCCAAACCAACCTGATCTCCTTCTTTGAGAAGGTGATGGATTACTTAGACAAAGGAAATGCGGTAGATCTAATTTACCTTGATTTCAAGTAAGGCGTTTGACACAGTTCCGCATGGGGAACTGTTAGTTAAATTAAATTGGAAAAGATGGGGATGAATGTGAAAGTTGTAAGGTGGATAAGGAACTGGTTAAAGGGGAGACTCCAGCGGGTCGTACTGAAGGGTGAACTGTCAGGCTGGAAGGAGGTTACTAGCGGAGTCCCTCAAGGATCGGTTTTGGGACCGATCTTATTTAACCTATTTATTACTGACCTTGGCACAAAGAGCGGGAATGTGTTAATAAAGTTTGCGGATGACACGAAGCTGGGGGTATTGCTAACACGGAGAAGGACCGGGATACCATACAGGAAATCTGGACCACCTTGTAAACTGGAGTAATAGTAATAGATGAAATATAATAGTGAAAAGTGGCAAGGTCATGCACTTAGGGATTAATAATAAGATTTTAGATATACGTTGGGACGCATCAGTTGGAAGTGACGGAGGAGGAGAACGTCAAAATTGAGAATTGAAGAACCTCAAGCTGCAGGGAAGAGCCACCAGGCAAGCGACCCATGCCCCATGCTGCATGAGGAAGGCGAAAAAACCTGCGCCAGGGGCGTCTCCGCCACCATCCAAGCCTGGAGGAAATTCCTTCCCGACCCCAAATATGGCGATCAGCTAACCCTGCAGCATGTGGGCAAGACTCACCAAGGCCAGCACCGCAAGAAAAGAACTCTGTAGTAACTCAGTTCCCATCCCAATCCAACATCCCGCTCAACAGACCATCGAAGCAACTATCTGGCAGATAATCCAAATCAATTGCCCATCCTAAACAATCCATCATAACATCCCTCCATATACTTATCAAGCTTAGTCTTAAAGCCCGAGAAGTCCTTTTGCCCCCACTAGCTACTTCCACGGAAGGCTGTTCCAGAACTTACTCCCGCTAATGGTTAGAAACCTTCGTCTAATTTCAAGGTCTAAACTTCTAATACCAGTTTGTACCGCATTGTCCCGTGCCTACATTAGTACTAAGCTAAATAATTCCTCTCCCTCGCCTAAACGTAATCCCACCTGATATATTTATATAGAGCAAGCATATCCCCCCGGGAGCCTCTTGTTGGCCAGGCTGACAAGCCAAGCTCTTTGAGTCTCCCTTTCATAAGGCAGATTTTCCATTCCTCGGATCATCCCTAGGAGCAACCGTCTCTGAACTGTTCCAGTTTGAATTCATCTTCTTAAACATGGGACACCAGAACTGGGCCAACAATATTCCAGGTGGGGTCTCACCAAGCGGCGTATATAAAGCACTAACACCGTCCCTTCTCCTTGCTGAAATACCTGCCGTGATGCAATCCGTAGAACACCGCATTTGCTTTTTAACAGCCATCATCACCTTGCGGGCTCATAGTCATGATTTCAATAACTCAGTCATGGGTTCGGGGTTGTTATAAATGTGTATGGGTAGGGTTTTGTGGCCTGCCTTGTGCAGGAGGTCAGACTAGATGATCATATTGGTCCCTTCTGACCTATGAGTCTGAGTCTATAATATTATATTTTCTTGAATATAGGCTAGTTTTTCTCACTTTCTCAATGCCAATCTGGAGATTACCAGTCTTTTTTTTCCTGGAAAATTCTTTCATTCACTTTCATGCGTATAGTTGGTTGTCACTCTTGTGTGTCCAAGGTGTTTACTTAAGATTACTTAGTGGTCCTGGGAAAGACCAAGGATAGAGAAGTGAATGCAAAGAGAAATCTCTGCCTAGAAAAAGATTTTCTTGCTGCAATCTGCTCTAAGCATTCTGTGCCCTGAAAGTGATGAATTCATCAGTGACTTTGCTCGCCAAAAATCACGAAAGAAAATGTGTTTAAAATTAACGTGATGTGCAAACAGACATACGGCAGGTTGCCTCTAATAAGTAAGCTGGTTTGTGTAGCTGTAACTGCTTCTGTGTTCCTGTAGACATAAAGTTTTCATGTCTACTCATCAAGAAATCAGATGTGTTTTAGTTAGATTATTATTCTATTTTTACAACTTTGCCTTTGTATATATGCTGTGATAGACCCAGGCCAGTTGGGAACAGCAGAGTAGTAGAAGGGAGATACACTGGCTATTGGATAAGCAGTTTTCTGTTCCCTGAGTGACCAGAGCAGGGGCTGGCTCCAATTAACCTGTTAAGAGTCAGGTGAGGCTGTTAAGCACCTGACTCTAATTAAGGCCCCTCTGATGCTATAAAAGGGCTCACTCCAGTCAGGCCAAAGGGAGCCAGAGGAGGAAGTGTGTGCGAGCAAGCAACTGGGAGCAAGAGGCCTGCAAGAAGCTGAGCGTGAGTAGGCATCCTGCTGGAGGACTGAGAAGTACAAGTGTTATCAGACATCAGGAGGAAGGTCCGGTGGTGAGGACAAAGAAGGTGTTGGGAGGAGGCCATGAGGAAGTAGCCCAGGGAGTTGTAGCTGTCATGCAGCTGTTCCGGGAGGCACTCTAGACAGCTGCAGTCCATAGGGCTTTGAGGTGGAACCCGGAGTAGAGGACGGGCCCGGGTTCCCCCCAAACCTCCCAACTCCTGATCAGACACAGGAGGAATTGACCTGGACTGTGGCTTCTACCAGAGGGGAAGGTCTCCGGGCTGTTTCCCGACCCACAGGGTGAATCTGTGAGGCAAGCAAATCCATCAATAAGTGTAGGACCCACCAAGCTAGAGGAGGAACTTTGTCACAATGCAAATATAAAGCTTTTATGTTTAATTTTCACAGAAAGAACATTGAATGTATTTATTTATTTTTGTCATATGGAACCTCTTACACTTGACACATTCTGAAGCCCTAAACTCATAATCGGCCCTGTCAGGGCTGGTCTATATCCGTGGTCCTGCCTCAGCATGGGAGGCTGGACTAGATGGTTTCTCAAGGTCCCTTCCACCCCTGCATTTCTAAGATTCTCCCTACCCGGCTGATCCCCATCACCATAGTACCTGAGTGCATCCTAATGATTGATGGATTTTTTTTTCCCCATTTGCAACACCCTGTGAGGTAGGGGGAACCATCAGGTGTGACTTGCCTAGCATCACACAGGGAGTCCTAAGGCTGAGCTGGGATATGGGCCCTGGTCTCCTAAGTCCCTGTCCATTAGATCACGCTACCCCAGCGAGTGAAGCTGGCAGGAGCTCTGTGTGTGTATGTACCAGGCTTTTTAAAAGATGCCCAAGAATATGCTTGGGATCCTCGATACTTAGAGGACGCTAAGGGGTTGGTTTGAATTCAGTCATCACTACACTGCTGAGAATTTAAAAAAAAGGAATAACAGTACTTTATTGTCTAGATCATAGGAGCCAACTCTGTGGGTGCTCTAGGGCTGGGTAAAAAATAGTGGGTCCTCAGCATCTATCAGCAGCCCTGCCAATCACCTCCTCCCCCAGCCCTCCCACTCACTGGCGACCCCTCCAATTTTCACCTCCGCCTCCCTCCCAGCACCTCCTGCCTGCCTCGGATCACGTGTTTAGCAGCAAGCAGGAGGCTCTGGGGTGGGAGGAGTGAGGGCAGGGCATGCTCAGGGAGGGGGGCAGAATGGGGGCGGGAAGAGGTGGGGCAGGGGTGGAGCCTTGGGAGAAGGGGTGGAGTGGGGGTTGAGCACCCATAGGGAAAGTGGAATGTTAGCGGAAGTTTTCTCATCCGCTCCAGAAGGCTGGGCCCTGTTTTCTAAACACTTTTCACACCATCGCTCCCATGAAAGCCGATGAGCGGAACTTTGCTGTCGTTTACAACCACCCCAGCCCACTCCAAGTTCATGGCCACTCCTTGGAAATCGATGGCGTCACCCCAGTGTTTAGCAGAATCCAGCCTGATGGTTTTCACTCCCCCTGCAGTCTGTGCAGCAGGAACCTAACCGCTCGCAGGGCTCCACTTGCACCACTGCTCTTGGCAACGCTGCAAAGAGACCCCCCACCCCACGAAGAGGCACAATGGAATCGTTGTCACTCTATTTCTGCTCCATTGGACGTCCTGAGCCAGTGGGGAGAAAATAATCTGTCTGTCAGAGGAGGGTGTTTCTATAGAACTTTTGTCTGTTGGGGTTATTACAAACACATGGTCAAATGCGCATTATGAATTTTAGGATTTCACCGGGCTGGGGGAGACGTTGGCAGCCCAAAGGAACAATTAATACAAGCAGCTGTCTAAAAATGATGCTCTTTTCATTCCCTTTTCTCTCTTCTCTTTTGCATCTCTCTCTGCCTCTCCACATGGTATCAGCAGTCAGGTGCTGTAGTATTTGTCCATTTCACAGCCCAGGCAGGTAAGTGATGTTGTGGCTTAAAAAGAGAAAAAACAAAAGCTTTGCTGACTCTACAGCTCCCTCTAGTGATAGCCTGGGCTGGGAATTTCCCCTAAAATCCCTGACTGTAAATATGATTTGTTTACATCACCATAGACCATTGTGCTAGGAGCTGTACAACAGAAAAATGGTCTTTGCCTGAAAGAGCAGACGATGTACGTGGCGGGCAAGAGACAACAGGTGGATAGGAGGCCAGGCAGACGGGGTTTCTCCACAAAGTTCAGTGAGACTAGTCGGTGAGCAGGATTTGTCCCAGGATGGAGATTAAGGAACAGACAAGTTCTTAAAACCTGCAGAGGGGCCAGTGTGTGAGCAGAACAGTCTCTGCTCTGAACATGTGTGAAAGGCATCATGCTCTTCTGTGCTTGCTGAAGGCCCTGTAGGCAATTCACCTGGAACTTCCATACACAACCTTCCTGGAGGCCATGACCCGGGTGTCCTGAGTCTCCGCCTGTCCCTTGGAGAGCCAGCGAGAGGGCTTTCCTGGTGAGCATTGCGGAGGGATTCTGGCCTCCAGCGACTTTATTAAGATAATGAAAACTAATTTGTTGAGGAGTTGGCACCGCTGCTGAGCTGATATTTATAAGCCAGAATTTAGCAGCTGGAGCTGCCTTTCCAAGTTTTCACGCTGCTCAAAAAAGCCTTGCCCCAGGGCTTCTGTAATTGCCAAATCACAGTAAGCTGCCTTTCAGTGCACAGGCCTGCATTTGCATGTGAATATCAAGGGCATAAAGGATCACTCACGTGTGCTAGCTGTTTGATACAGCTCAGGCACCAGGTGATGTTTTGTCAATTGTCATGGCCCAGTAGTTTATAATATTAGGTTATTTGGGGATGAGAGTTAAAATAGGTTTGTAAAAAATCAAGCAAAGTAGTGAAAAGGCCATTGCAGAGGGAAGACGGGGTGGGGAAGACGAATGAGAGTGCGTGAAGAGTTAGTGCTGTGGGGTTTTTCGGTACATAGGAGTTTGGGCAAATGACACTGGTTTTTATGGAGACTTGGATTCCTTGCTACAAGGACTAGGTTCTCGGGAGTGAAGATTCAGATGTTGGAAGCAATGAGGGGATTGGGAAGAAGGTACACCTCTACCTCGATATAACGCTGTCCTCAGGAGACAAAAAATCTTACCGCGTTATCGGTGAAACCACATCACATCGAACTTGCTTTGATCCACCAGAGTGCGCAGCCCTGCCCCTCTGGAGCGCTGCTTTGCCGCGTTATATCCGAATTCATGTTATATCAGGTCATGTTATATCAGGGTAGAGGTGTACTGACGTTGGGAGGAACCCTTAAAATTTCTTTGGAGTGTTTTCCAGCAAGTTTCATGTCCTTGCTTGCCTTGATCCTAGTGGCCTGCCACCAAAGACTAGAATCAACTCCAAGCACAGAAGTGGAAAGCTTCGATTTGCACCGGTGGCACTAAACTCTGCTAGAAACTAGTGTTAATAGTGACTTGGCCTGCTTGGCACAGGAGTTAGCACTAGTATTCCTATACTGATGGCTGGAATGGGGGTAAAATCCCATTGTCAGCTGCTAAAGAGCCCTTCCCTCTGCAGTTCCACCTTGGTGAGCACCTGCCCTTCCTGTTATGCTGAGCTCAGCTGGCCTCCGACTCAGCCAGAGGTTCTAGAAATCTGCACCTGGCCTGGTTGGTCTCTCTTACTGAAACTGACTGAATTTCCCCAGTAAATTGTGAATGGAAAAGAGATGTCCTCAAAGGAGACCTTTCCAACAGCAGGTCTTGCTGAGAAGGTCAGGAGGACGTGCTGAGGATTGACAGACAACTCCATGAACCAATCCCCTGCCCTTCTCCTGGACGAACCAGAAAATGTTCCTCATAGGGCATCACGACTCCAAAGAAATGGTGTCAAGATGCCTAGCCCCAGCTCTTGCCTATCACCCAGGCCTCCTAGAGATGGGCAGGGCATCAGCTTGGGCTTTATGGTGCTGCCTCTTTCCTGGCAATGGCTGCTCTGTTGTAAGGCCTCACAAGGGGGTGGAGGAGAGGAGGGTCCAGGTCACTGTGGAGACAAGGTAGCATCGCCCTTCACTCTGCTGCAATGCACGGGGCCGAATGTGTCTGAAAGCAGAGAGGCTCCAGTTACTAAGCCTGAGCCGCAGGATTAGTTGCTTTGGTAACTGAGTTTCTGGTTACCTGTTGCACCACTGTCGGCTGGTTATAAGATTATTTCGCAGTGACCTGCAGCAGGTGAGGGGTCACAACACGACCCGGGACAGCTGAGATCAAGCTTCGTGCTCTCCTGCAGCAATGGGTGGCCTGGCCAGGGCGGCTCCAGGCCCAGCATGCCAAGCGTGTGCGTGGGGCGGCAAGCCACGGGTGGCGCTCTGCCGGTCGCCGGGAGGGTGGCAGGCAGGCAGACAGCCTTCAGTGGCATACCTGCGGAGGGTCCGCTGGTCCCACGGCTTCGGTGGAGCCATGGGACCAGCGGACCCTCTGCAGGCACGCCTGCGGGAGGTCCACTGGAGGCGCAGGACTAGCGACCGGCAGAGTGCCCCCCGCCGCATGCCGCCGTGCTTGGGGCGGCGAAATGTCTAAAGCCACCCCTGGGCCTGGCTCATCAACCACCTCTGCATTAATGGTCTGAGCTCATTTTTGGAAAGAGCCCATAACTGCCAAAGCAGTCGGCTCTTTGGTATTATGAAATCTGGTCCATTCATTCTCTAAGGCAGAGGTGGGCAAACTATGACCCATGGGCCACATCTGGCCTGTGGGACCATCCTGCCCGGCCCTTAAGCTCCCGGCCTGGGAGGCTAGTCCTTGGCCCCTCCCCTGCTGTTCCCCCTTTCCCCGCTGCCTCAGCTCACCGTGCCGCCAGTGCTCTGGTGTGTGTGTTGTGGGGGGTGGTTAATAAGGGGCAAAGGGTCCTGGAGGCTGTTGGGACAGGGAGCAGGGGGCAGTTGAATGGGGCGCAGGTTATGGGGGGATGGATAGGGGTCAGGGCAGTCGGGACAGGGAGCAGGGGGGTTGGATAGGGGGTGTTGTCCCGGGGTGGTGGTGAAGGGACAAGGAGCAGGGAGGGTTGGATGGGTCAGGGGTTCTGAGGGGGGCAGTCAGGGGATGGATGGGGGGAAGGCAGACGGTTTGGGGAGGCACAGCCTTCCCTACGTGGCCCTCCACACAGTTTTGGAACCCTGATGTGGCCCTCAGGCCAAAAAGTTTGCCCACCTCTGTGCTAAGGGGATGGGGAGCCACAGTGCAGTCAGCAAACAAGACTTATTCTAGTAGAGATGAAACCAAAAGCCCTGATTCTCTCTCTCTCAGCCCTGTGTCTTTGTAACAAGCTTGACCCAAATCCAGAGCCTGCACTCCTAACACCTGGGAGGGGTTTGCAGTCTGAACCAAGATCTTGATCCACATTTTTTAGCTAGCCCTTATTTCTCCAAGGGGCCAATCTAGCCCCCCGTGTGCTTAGGAGGCGGCATTCAGAGTTTGCATGTTCTTTTGTGAATTTTGTAGCTCTGACACATCTCATTCTAACAGATTCCAGGTCCCACTGAGCAGGGCAGGTAGCATCTTGTAGAAACACCTCAGCCACACTGCCACTTACTTATGCCAGTGTAATTTATGTCGCTGAGGGGGTGCAATAGTCACACCCTTGACCGATGTCAGTTTTGCTGACAACTGGTAGTATAGACGTGGCCTCAGTTTCCCGGACCTGAAGAAGAGCTCTGTGTAAGCTCAAAGCTTGTTTCATTTGGGCCAATAACCGCTATTACCTCACCTGCCTTGTCTTTCTAATGCAGGGACAGTCTTTTTGAAGTGTTGGCCCTTGGGGGAATAATGTAGACTGGTTTGAGCTGGTTCAAGATGGCCAGCGGACAAAGGAACTAAACTGTCTAAAGCAACAGCCCAGGGTAACTTAAAAAACCCGCGGCTGGCCCATGCCTGCTGACTCAGGCTCACGGGGCTCAAGCTGTGGGGCTGTTTTACTGCAGCGTAGACTTCCGGGCTGGGGCTGAAGCCCAGGCTCTAGGACCCTGCAATGTGGGAGGGTCACGGAGCTCAGCTGCAGCCGAGCCCAGACGTCTACGCTGCAACTAAACAGCCCCTAGCCTGAGTAAGCTGGCCAGCCGCTGGTTTTTAACTGCAGTGGAGTCTAGACACACTATGACTCTCCCTGCTGGCTGGGTTTGGGAGCCTGGGCTCCAGCCTGAGCAGGAGCGTCTACACTGCTCTTTTCAGCTCCACGGTCAATTGTCCCAGGCCCTGAGACTCCGTGCAGCGGATTTTTGTTTGTGGTGTAGACGAACCTTCACACACTCACTCCAATAACTGGCATGACACTGTGGCCCCAGGCGAAGATGTGAAATACTTTAAAACCTGCCAGAGTTTCCACCTGGAAGCTGGTGTGACACGTGCTGCTCCCCCACCATTGTGTGACTTTAATGAGCTGTTTATGTGTGATGATGTTCTGCTCTGTGGGGGCAGGGCCGACGAGGAGGCAGGGGGGAAGCTGGTACAAATTACCGGGCCTGTCAGTCTGGAAGGAGGCCCGGGGCCTGGCTTCGTCAGCCCTGTTTAGCCAGTCTGTCCTTGCTGGGGGGCCTGAAACATTTTTTTTTTTAACCAGGGCCCCAACCCGCTCTTGGCAGCCCTGCGTTGGGGAGGGGTCCCACAGCTCCTCCAGGAGCTAAAATGGGGTGATGGGGGGAGGGGGGGAGAGGCGAGGGAGGATTGCCCCAGAATTGTAAACCGCTCCAGAGAAATTCCACCCCAGGCCGTGCTTTGCATAGACTGGTTAAAGCTGGGTTTTCCAGTGACTAAGAGACAAAGGGGTTTCGCTGTAAAAAGTTGAGGACCCACGGGTGCTGACCCTGCAAGGAGAGTGGGTCAGAGCCAAAGTCCCACTGTGCCTTGGGTGCAAGCCCTGTCATTTTGCAGTGTGGACACAGCTCAAACTGCAGACCCGAGACCGAGGGTCTGCGTAGTGCAGTGTGGACGCATTAGCACAGCTGAGAGACCCAGATCCAGCAACTGTAAGCCCAAGCTGCAGTACAGGGCGGATGCTCAAGTGCGGGCTTGGAAGTGAGTCTGGAAGCCCAGGTCACACAGACCCGAGTTGACAATGTCGTTCTCACCCACCCACAAGTACGTAGGCTCCTAGTCACCTGGGCTTAAGGCAGACTCGCAGGAAAAGTAAACATGAAGCTATTTGTAAGGAAGGGTCGGCTATTTTTCCATTCATTGTGGCACCCCCGTCCAGCACCCTTTCATGTTCTGATACGTCTCCTGCCAAGAGAAGATGGCTCCCCTCTAGCCCAATGCGAATAGGCTCCGTTGGATCCTGTGTTTATTAGGCTGAAAGGAAATTGAATCAGTCTCAGCTGGCATCGCCCAGCTCTTAGAGTGTTGCCCTTGGGTTATTTTAGCAATAGTGAGGATGAGGCAGATATGCTGGGCATGTGAAGAGTCCCTATGTGTCAGAATTCACCAGCATAAGCTGGGTCGACGTGTGTCTGCTGCTATAAACCCACCCACAGTATTGACACACAGAGCATTTTGCAGCTGCTGGGTGTCTCACAGGCCTGGTCGCGTGAGGTATTGGGGAGCAGGGAGCGGAGTGGCGATGTGCAGTTCTGAGCCAGCTGCTTGACACATGACCCCACTCATTACATGCCTGAAGGTGCAGGGGGCTGAGATCTGCTCTCCCGCTGGAGTCAGTGACCGAGGAGGCACCTCACGAGAGTGGGCCCCAGCTGAAACAACACGAACCTCCTGCTCCACCCAAGGACCTCCTATAGGATCAGGCCCCTGACACGTAAAGTATCTCCAGAGTTTGCTATAGTGCCTGTCAGCGTGGCATCCCAGTAAGCTTAGATCTGCTTGGTGAGGTCCCTGGTGGCCATCACGCGTTTTCTCTGTTCCCCAGCGGAGGGGGCTCAGCTTGAGATGGTCTGATGCCTTTTGGAGCTTGTTTCGCACCCAGCTGTGCCCAGCGACAGAGAACAATTTGCATCCAGGGCTCTCCTTTAGTCCTGGGCTTTGTGAGCTTTCTTTGTCCAGAGGACTGCAGAGGTCTTGGTGGAACGCAGATTGAGATGCGACCACTGCTGGGAGCTCAGCGCCTACCCTCTGCTGGTCTCCAAGATCAGGACATGGGCTCTGCCCTGGCGATGGAAGCCGACAGGCAGCCAGTGGAGAGACTGAAGGAGAGCGGCGATGAGTTTTGCATCTCACTGAGGAGTGGACTGCTGCTTTCTGCATGTGCTGGGGTTGCCATGTTGCTGGTCCCTTCACACCCAGATACAGCGAGTTGCAGTTCTCCACCTTGGTGGCAAGGAACATAAGGGTCGCGCTGAGCTGATCCTTGTCAGGCAGGAAGCATTGAAGATTCCTAGCAAACACAGAGGCGGAAGGAGGCATTGCCTTGCTATCCAGACTAAATGTTGAACAGAGTAGGTTCCCGAGGCTTATAATAATGCACGCATCCTTAGCTACTGATTTCCATCAGCTGATCTCCAAGCGCTTTACTAAGGAGGGCAGTCTCATTATCCCCATTTTACAGGTGGGAAATCTGAGGCACAGGGTGAGAAAGAGACCTGCCCAAGATCACTCAGCAGGTCAGTGGCAGAGCTGGAAATAAAATCCAGGTTGCCTGAGTCCCAGTCTGGTACTCTTGCCATTAGGCCACACTGCCTCTTAAACAGAGGGCAGATGCCCTCAGTGGAAGGGCAGGACAATGACCTGGCTAGTTCTCCAAGCATTTCCTAATCAGCATCACTTCAGCCTTGCCAAAGCTGAGTTCACACCAGCTGCTCTTCATCCAGGAGTTGATCTCCTGTAAGGACAGGGGCAGGGATTGCATTGGTAGAGAATGAGCTATATGGCAGGGGGACATCAACAGAATGTTGCCAGTCACTAATTCAGCTGGCCCGTCGCTACTTCCAGAGTCCCGTGGGGAGGGACGGCCGGCGCCAGGCACTGCGCCCCCTACTCCCGCTATGTCACAGAGGCAGGCCAGCCGCACACTGTGTTGAAAACAGCAGAGAAGTCTTGACATCGAGAGGTGGCCTCCTCAAACTTGTCAGCATGTACCCACGGACCACCCCAGACTTGCTCCGAGTCCAAAACGACTCCCACCACAATGAACGGCCATGGTCTCATTGCTATCAAAGGGCGCAGGATGGGCCCTGAAAACACACAGTGAAGCCTGCGTGGTCAGTGATCTTGCCCATGGGGCCAGCTCCCGAGTAAAGACAACTTCACTTCGCTCTGGAGTCAGACCAGCTCCCAGGCTGCAACCTCGGCTGGTTCCTTCCTTTGGTATATACGTTTTCCCTTTAATTTCATCCACAGGTGGCTGCAAAGCCAAAGATCCCGGAAGGGGGGAGTGGGGACAGGCTGGATCCTGTTCGCTCACACTGCAGACAGGTGCCAGCAGGCTCTGGCTGGGAAGAGCTCTACAGCAAATGGGTTCCTGGAAAGATTTCCTGCTCTGAGCCCCTTAAAAAATGTGACTTTCACAGGTCTGGGGCTTGTTCCAGCTGTACTGTTGCATTCACATTAGCATGGGGGAGCCACAGAATTCTTTGTACATAGAAATGGGTGAATGCACTGAACCTCCTTTGGGATTTTTCAGAGAATTAGCTCCGGTTTCATCCACAGCCCGTTAACATTCACTTGCCACTCAGATCCTAGCGAGCGCTGGAGCCCTCTTGGGAGCAGCAAATTGTTGAACAAGACAGTGAGGAATGTTCTCAGAGAGGCCCTTTCCGAGGCATCATCAGGGGTATTCAGGCTGATCCTAAAGTCTCGGCTGCAAAAAAACCAAAACAAGAATGTTCCTAACCCAGGTTGAAATAGCAGTGAAGACTTGGCAACTTGGGTTTTAATGTGGGCTGGCAAGTCGAGTTCAACCTGAGGCTGCCTGGTTGGCTTGAACTCGAGCTGCTCACTGGAGTACAAAGCTGTCTTCACTGCTACACCTCTACCTCAATATAATGCAACCTGATATAACACGGTAAAGCAGCGCTCTGGGGAGGGGCAGGGCTGGATCAAAGCAAGTTCGATATAATGCAGTTTCACCTATAACACCGTAAGATTTTTTTGGCTCCCGAGGACAGCATTACATCGAGGTAGAGTGCATTTTCACCCGAGTTAAGACCACACCTTTTTCTGCAGCGGAGACCTAACCTAAGAATTACATTCAGTCGATCAGAACAGAAATAGGGTTCAAAAAAGAACTAGATAGCCCTTGATGGACCTATCCTTCATGAAATTATTAGCCAGGATGGGCAGGAATGGCATCCCTAGCCAGGGCTGGCACTTCCTCTAGGCGACCCTAGGTGGTCGGCTAGGGCGGCAGGATTTGCGGGTCGGCATTTTGCCGCCCTTGGCGGAAATTCGGCAGTTGGGGGGGGGGGGGGTCCCTTCACTCGCTTCTCAGGCCTGGTCTACACTACGCTGTTAAATCGATTTCTGTACTCCTACAAAACGAGAGGAGTAACGCTAAAATCGATATTACTATATCGGATTAGGGTTAGTGTGGACGCAAATCGACGTTATTGGCCTCATTATTTTACAGTAGCTACCCACAGTGCACCACTCCAGAAATCGACGCTAGCCTCGGACCATGGATGCACACCACCGAATTAACGTGCCTAGTGTGGACGCGCACAATCGACTTTATAAAATCGGTTTAAGCTAATTCGAATTTATCCTGTAGTGTAGACGTAGCCTCAGAGGAGGAGCATCTAGGGTGGCAAAAACCCTGGTGCCATTTCTGTCCCTGGCCTCTGTTTGTCAGAAGCTGGGAATGGGCTACAGGAGATGGATCATTTGATGATTGGCCACTGTCGGAAGACAGGATACTGGGCTGGATGGACCTTTGGTCTGACCCAGTATGGCCTTTCTTATGTTCTTAAACATATCCTTAACTTTTTGTCATTGTCTAGAAGAGACTCTGACTCCAGTGGAAGTTGAGGGTCTTCAGCCCCTTGTAAGATCGAAGTGAGTGGGAGTCGCATGGCTAAATTCCCCGAGCTGAAAAGCTCACCCAATGTGTGTGTTTCTGTGGGTGCAGTGGGAAAGCTGTGTGTTTCCTCAGTGTTTCATTCCACGGAGTTTAAACCGCTTGCATTTGTAAGTGATGGGTCGGTCAGGACATGACTGCCACTTAGCAATTTTAACTGGCGCGTGAGAGACCCATTTCGGCTTATGGACTAGATTTGTGAGCCGTTCATTGTGATCAGAGAAGTTAAAGGGATTGCCTGGGTCCTATAACTGGAGGGAATGTTCTCCAGAGTTCAGTTTTGTTGTGATTTGAGAGTTCTGGGGGAAACGGGGGTTGGGTTGATTGGTTAATTTTTGTCAATTGCTTGAAGGACTGAAGAAATGTGAAATAAACATGTTTGTCAACCATCGCTCTGCTCTAAGTTCTTCTTCATACAGTGCACAGTCAACTTGTGGAACTCCTTGCCTGATGAAATTGTGAAGGCTAGAACTAATAACAGGGTTTAAAAGAGAACTGGATAAATTCATGGTGGTTAAGTCCCTTAATGGCTATTAGTCAGGATGGGTAAGGAAGGGTGTCCCTAGCCTCTGTTTGTCAGAGGGTGGAGATGGAAGGCAGGAGAGATCACTTGATTATTACTTGTTAAGTTCACTCCCTCTGGGGCACCTGGCATTGGCCACTGTTGGTAGACAGGATACTGGGCTAGATGGACCTTTAGTCTGACCCGGTACGGCCGTTCTTATGTTGTGCCTTTTTCCCATCCTCACAATCTAAACAGACATGAGACAGTCCCTGTGCTGAAGAACTTTCTTTTAAGTGTTTGTACAGCACCTGGCACAATGACTGTCCTATAATATTAAAATGTGCAATCACTTACAGCTAGCTGACATTCCAGTGTTAATCCTTTTCTAGACAGAAGTCTCTAATTGTGAAAAACTGGTTGGGTCTCTCTTTAATCTTCCCCCGTCCTAAGGGTCTTTTGGGGGTCTCCAGCAATTCATGTAATCTTTGCCTTCTCTAGTACATACAAAATGTCTACGAGTTGTTCCAAAAAGACAGCTGGCATTTGTCTAAGATTTCAGCCTTTCAGCCTCATGGCTTGTTATCAGTGGGCCTGGCTGGAGGGGGGGCCGTGATCCAGTTCACGTGCATACCATTAAAAGGCCTGGATATTAAGGATTAGGTTGGTTAGTGTTTTCTAAGAGCTCTTACAGCTAGTTTCTGTCTATGAAATCCCTAGTTTTAGCCAGGGATCTGAGAGCTCTTGCAAAGGTGGGGGAAAATGACTCTCTTCATTGTACAGATGAGGAAACTGAGGCACAGAGGGCCAGATTTTAACGGTACTTAGGTGCCTAATACTCTCTGAAATCAGTGGGATTTAGGTACACAGATACCTTTTAAAAATCTGGCCCCAAGGGTTTAAGTGACTTCTTAAACCCTTGCTCCTAGCCCCTTGCTCCAGCCATTGGGGTAGGCTGCTCCCATCACGCACACAATGGAAGGTCTGATCTTTTCTTATCCGGGGGGGGGGGGCAGCAAGAGTGGAGGGTTCATTTTAACTCCAGAGAAAGACATCCTGCTTAGCCAGATCTGTGTGCAGCAAGGGAAGTGAAGGGAGGCACCATGCTGGCGTGGCCAGGCGTGGATTGTGATACGTGGACTGGGCAGTATTTTCATACTCGGATGCCTAAAACCGAGCAGCTAAATCCATGTTTTTGCGCTTGAGTGGCCTGATCTTTGGTGGTGAGAAGCAACTGCTTATCTATTGACTTTAATGTAAGCTCAGGCGTGCTCAGCACCTCTTCAGGTGCCACTTCCGTAGGTGCCTTCGTATGGATTTCAGTGCTTAGTTGTAGGCACCTCCCACCTCTGCTGATGGGAGCTGTGGGTGCTCTGCCTCTCTGAAAATCAGGTTACTATATATGGAAATGCTGCCAGGATGCATGTCTGCAGTGATCACTGAGCCACCTTTTCCTCTTGCCAAAGGTCAGGGGTCAGCCCTGCTGGGTAGGGGGCAATGAGGCATCTCCAATTCTTTTCTCCACCGCCCTCGGACTGATTCCCTTCCCCTTCTCCGTTGCAGAGCGGCTCCCGCAGGCGCTGTGTCGTTCAGCGTGAAGCACACGGCTGGGGTTCAAGTTGAAGTTATTACTGATGATCAATCGCAGGTGGCCCCCGCCAATGGAGGGAAGCAGTGGCCTCTTGACCACAGGACGATCCTGAAACTCAGCATGAACAAAGCCAGTACAGAGGCCAATGACAACAAGGTAAAGAAAGGCCCAGCGAGCGTCCTTGCATCCTGGGCACTCGCTTGGCTTGAGACAGGAGCAGGGATGAGATATTGTATGGGGCACTTGCTGGTCTTGCCATGGGCAAACCAGGATCAATGGGAAATAGATCTTCATGGGCAGGTACGGGTTGGTGTTAATTCTCACTCCTTGGTGTGGTGGCCATAGCAAAGTCCATCATATCCTCTCCCGACGACAGAGGCGAGGCAGTAGATGGACCTGTGTGGGCAAGGAGAAGCAGCAGGAGAGTAGATATCCCGGGAGGATTCTGGGTTTGAAGGTGCCCTGAGAACATCCGTCCTAAACTGAACAGAGCGTGGCTGGGTGTAGTCTCCACTGAACTGATGCTATCCGGTAAGGACATTTGTGTAAAGTGGCCTCTTCTCTCATGTCCTCAGCCAGACTTGGAAGCTCTAATGTCACAGGAGAATGCTCCATGTTTCTGATTGGGGGCGGCTTCCTTTTAACTTTGCCACGACGGTCGCCATTCTATCATGTTGCATCTTTGATTGAGGTGCAGAGAGAGATGATTTGATGTGCACATGTAGCTTAGGTGGTAGGAGGTCAAATGCAGACTTGGGAGGCTCCTGGTCTGAGTTTGGGATGAAGAATGCAATGTAAAGGCACAGGAAGAAAGGTTCATAGCACTGGACAGGAGCAAGCACCCTCCTGTCTGTGTGTGCCCATCATTGTGATCTAACTGCCAAGGCTCTGGTGCCATAGGTAACCACGTGTGTGTCGCCTGGCACAATGTCTTGCTGTACGAGGATGGCCCCAAAGCCAACAGGGTAATACCACTCTGTTTCTTGCTCAAGGATCCGTCTGAGGACGTCCGACCGTAATGCTCCATTCGCTGTACTTTTCACTCAGGTCACTCAGTGGCCAGGCCTGGTGGTGCAGAAACCAGCAGGAAAAACTGCCAGAGCTGAGCATTCCCGAGACACTGTCAAGCTTGTTGGCGTCCTAGGAAGCTGGCAAGGCATGGATGGCTGCAGTCTTGTTAGGAGTTGGTGCTGTTCTCATGTTTAAAATGTTTCACTCGCCCAACGAGGAAGCTGTTAAAATACCTTGTGACCGAGGGAGATGGTTGTAAACCAGGACCGGTAAAGAGCAGTTTGCTGACAACTCCTAGGCTGAAACTTGTTTTTTTGGGCTGTTCATAAGCAACTTGCAAATGAGGGAGTGAACGGACTCAGCTAATCAAATCAATTCATTGCATGGGACCCTCCGTCCAACTCTGTAAGCTGGGGAGCAAACTTGGGGAGTTCGGGCTGGACTGTGAAATCGACGCACGATCTGGCAGTTCGGCTCATGAAACGAAAACGCTTTTCGTGGTAAAATCCTTCTGCTGTGGTTCTGTCTCCTTTGAGAGTGGGATTTTCAAAAGTGCTGCCCGACCTCCACTCCCATCGAACTCGGTGATAAAACTCCCATTGATTGCAACAGGAGCGGAGTTTGGCTAACGCTGAGCTCCGTAAGCAGGAGGTATTTCCCAGTGGGCCCTGCAAGTTAACAAACAGAATATAGCAGCAAACCCACTTCTATGCTCACCCTTCCACCATAGCCTCCTGCTGTGTGAAGTCGGTGCTGTTTGCTGGGAGAAGATGTTCTACCCAAAGTCCTTCCTCTGCCTGCTCCCTTCTCCTTCCATCCGTTTCTTAATTCTATAGCAATCGGCCCCTGTCTCTCCCTCTTCAGGAACAGGACAAGCTGAGACCTGGCTTAATGCAAACCCCTTCTATCTCCCTGTTGGTCTCTGTCTCCCTGGAACCCTTCCAGACTTTGGATCCATCTTCCCCACAAGCAGGCTAAGTCCTGAAACTGAGCAGATCACTGGCCTTTGCAGGGGTATCTCCTGATTCACACAGAGGTCAGGAAGCTCCCCTTTTGCCTCCTCCAACGTCCCATTCCTCATGCACACAGACTTCACACTACGTGGCCGCTTGGCTTCTCTCAGCAAGGAGGAGCTCTGTTGCAGGGAGCATTGGGTTTCCTTCCATGTCGCCCTGCATCCCGGGTAATGGAGAGCGCCTTCAGGCCTAATCGCTTAAACCTTCTCTCTCAACATGAGTCTCTCATTTGGCAACGAGACACTAACTGCAGCTGCTGCCACATACCAGCCAAGCTGCTGGATCCGAGTGAGCTGGCTCTCTTCTCGAGGGGCTGGGCTACATGCCAGATTGCTGAAGTCTCATGACCAAGTCTGGCATCTGATCCAGGGCAAGGCAGAACACTGGGCTAGGGACTGGATTTCTTAGCTCCGGAGATGGACTTCCAGTCATGTTTGGTTCAGAAGTGAATATGGGTTTGATGGGGTGACTAGACCCCGGTTGAGTGCATGGCCCTGTTCCTGCTTAGGAGCATCCCGCCCGGAAAAGCAGGGGCACTGCAGGTCAGGACTGCAGTGTTTGTCCTTGTCTTAGTGAGTGCTGAGACAGAGAGAGTGGAATTTGCTGCTTCGCCTTTCTGCTGAGCACTGTAGCATATGCCCAGTAGAGGGACCTTCCCAGCAGGCAGAGAGACAGAGTAGCCAGCACTACATCCTACCTCTAGGGCAGCTCTGGCGTGGGGGGCGTGCCATGGGAGATGAGTGGTTGCCGCCAGCATGTTCCTATGTACTGGCCACTCCCTAAGAGCACAAAGGCCCATAACAGGCTGCGGCACCGTTCAGAGCAGCCTTCCGAACTTCTCTGGCCTGCACCGGACATTGAACCAGCTGCTCCAAGATTGGGGAAAACTCAAACAGCTACATCCCCACTCCCATGGCTGGGCTGTGCGTTGGTACCATGCTGCTTCTCCCCAGTTTGTGCCCCAAAACAGATAAACATAATTCAGACACATGGTGCCTTTGGGGGTGGGGGGGGAATCCGACCCATAGACCTTCCCTGGGCAAAACCTCCATAGAGGCCAATGGACTGAGTAAAGGCTGCAGAATGCAGCTGTAAATGCATTGAACCCAAGCCAGTGCAGCGTGTTACCTTCCAGAAGAGAGCTCTGTTGGCCGATTCACATTAGACAGCCGCAGAGCCGGGTGTGCTGGCGGGATGCGAAGGCTCGGGTTGCTGGGACATCCCAGGCCTGAGAGAAGCATCCAGTGGAGTGGGAGAAGGATCCCAAAGGGCGAGGTAGGGCTGGAGTGGGAAGGGGTGGGGGAATCAAAGGTGAGGATGAGCCACTTGAACTTGACACAGAGGGAGAGAGGAAGCCAGTGGCGAGCTTCTGGGAGGGCAGTGACGTGGTGGCAGCTAACAGTCGCAGCAGCAATTTGGATGGATGAGAAGGGAGCAAAGTTGACCAGAGAGGAGCAGGGGCAGGAGTCACGGCAGGGACAGAACCAAGCCACAGGCAGGGATTGGAGCGCTAGCACTGCGGCAGAAAGCTGCACTGGGAGAGTGGCACCGAGGATCAGGCCCTGGATCGCTCTCCGGCTACCAGGTGTAAATTGCCAGGCCCTGGCCTGCCCACCCTTCTCCCTCACTAACCTGCGTTGTGCATTTCCAGGTAACGGTGAACTATTACGGCGAGAATGGAGGGCCTCCCATAGACCAAGCTGGTGTCTTCCTGACAGGCGTTGGTAAGTGCAAGCGCTTTCGGGGCAGACTAAAGCCTATAATCTTGCATCACTTAGGTTTTACGTTGCAAATTAATAGCGCTTTTCTGAGCTACTTAAGGGAATCAGCTCAGACCTGGGAACTTTGGAGTGAAATGAATTGCTGGTCCTGCTTCTGGCAAGCACGAGGGCAAAGCCCAAGCAAATCCAGCAGTGCTGTGCGTGTAGGCAAAGCGATGGCCGATGCTTCACCTGCCAGGAGTTACCATGCTGCTCTGGACACATGCAAGAGTGACGGGGCTTCTGGCCTCTTTAGGCTACCGGTCTTAGCAAAACGGTGCCGGTTTTCCTTTGGGTCCAGTGGCTGCGCTGAGGAGGAAGAGGGTGGCCTTGGAGCCAGGAGCCAGTAGTCCTATTCCCACCTCTGCCACTCGGTCATCTTCCAGCACGCGGCTTGTGACAGCACAAGCACTGAATTAGTGGCTGAGTAAGCGATGTAGCCAAGCATCCGGAGACATCAAGCCCATCCACCTGTCGTGAAGATTACGAGCGCAGTCCATAACCAGAGAGCACGCGGTTTGTTCTTGAGTCCCACAAGCACCGGTGCCGGCTTCCTCTTTTCCCCATGGGTGCTCAACCCTTGCTCAGCCTCGGGCCCCGCCCCCGGTCCACCCCCATCCCACCTCTTCCTGCCTCTGCTCCACCCCCTCCCCCAAGTGCGCCCTGGCCCTGCTCCACCCCCTCCCCCCAGCACCTCCTGCATACTGCGGACCAGCTGATTGTGGCGGGTGGGAGGGGCTGGAAGGGGAGGGGAGGAGTTGATCAGCGGGGCCACCAGGGGCAGGAGGTGCTGGGGGGGAGGAAGGGATGCCGGTTTCCGGGGGGTGCTAATTTTTGGGCTGGAGCACCCACGGAGTTGGCACCTATGCCCACAGAGGTAGCACAGGGCGATTAGGAAGCCCCAATGGTAAGCCCAACGTAGCCTGTCCTAATGAAGAAGGATGTTTCTGCTCATAGGGTTGGCCTCAGGGCCATGCAAGAGCTGCTTCAGGGAGACTAGGGGATGCAGATCTGAGTTGTCAGTCTGTCTAGGATCAACGGCACATATCTTAACGTATTGTCACATTGCCTCTTGCCGCTGTTCCTTAGGCTTCGTCTAAACTGCACAGCTTTTAGTGACATGGCCGTGTCAACACAGCTGTATCAACACGGCCATGTCGCTAAAAGTCGGGCAGTGTAGCCACTGTTTGTCGGCACTTTTGCTGACAAAATACTTCCATCCCCAACAAGCGGCGTTCGCGTTGTCAACAGGAGAGCGCTTCTTCTGACAGCGCGCCGTTCACACAGACACTTGTAGCAAAACATTTGTCTTTCGGGGTGGGGGTGGGCGATTAACACCTCCGAAAGACACCAGTTTTGTCCTTCAATTGCCAGAGTAGACAAAGCCTTAGAAAGTTTGTGGCTGAGGTACTGTCTGAGAGGCACAACAATTTCAGAAACGGGGCATCTTGATTTTAGCTGGCAGTTTTGATGCATCTTTGAGATGAAATTGGGAAGTCAGCTGTCTTGCTAGTCTGCTGCATGCAGTAATGAGGCCAGGGCCCACTGGGAATTTTGCTCTGACCCACTGCTGTGTCGCTGCCTAGTACCTGCCTTCCCGGTCAAAGAAGCATCTGAGATGGAGAATTCTTAGCAACAGAGGCACTTATGTGGGTGCAATTCTCCCCCACCCCTCTGCTGTGTCTGAGAAATACACCAAGGCTCACGCAACCCACAGCTGTGGAGACCATTACCGCTGGGGTTGGGCTTAGCAAGGGCAGGAAGAGACTTCAAACGCTAGCCCATGTAAACCCGTTTTTATCTTCGTCAGAAGCTGGATCTGACATCCGGGTTTGTCTCTACATTGATACATAGTCATGCTGAGAGCGGTCTGGACATTGGGAAGCCCTGAAGTACTGAGCTAATGCTTTGCTACCTGTCTGATATTAACTGGAGACAGGTTAAACCTGCCGCATTTCAGTCACATTTCCAAAATCCCAAAGTGCAGTGGGATTGCTGGGGACTTTGCTCACCTTGGTATATTGGGGTAATGCTGACAGACCCCAGTCATCAGTGGGCAGAATCGAACCTGGGACCGCTGGAGCTAAATGCATGAGTCTCTACTGCATGAGCTAAAACCCGCATGGTTCCTAGCTAAGGCTGTAGCAGACTCATTAATCTCCAGATGGTCTCAGCGCCATTAGGTGGGATAAAGCACCACACCCAGGTGCTGTAGGGGTTACATAGCTAAGAGAGATGGATCTGGGTCCAGGATTGGATCATAGACTCATAGAACCAAAGGGTTAGAAGGGATTTCAAGAGTCATCTAGTCTAACCCCCTGCCAAGATGCAGGATTTGTTGTGCCTAAACTATCCAAGACAGGTGGCTGTCCAGCCTCTTTTTGAAAACCTCCAGTGAAGGAGCTTCCATGGAGGCATCTGTTCCATTGTCTTGCTGTTCTTACAGTTAGGAAGGGTTTTGTGAGATTTAATTTAAATGTGCTGGGCTGTAGTTTGAATCCATCACCGCTTGTCCTGCCCCCTGTGGCAAGAGAGAACAATTTTTCTCCAGCCTTTTTAGGGCAGCCTTTCGAGTATTTGAAAACCGCTGTCATGGCCCCGTTAATCTCCTCTTTTCCAAACTAACCGTATCCAGTTCCTTCAGCCTTTCCTCGTACGGCTTGAATTCCAGCCCTTTGATCATCTTTGTTCCTCGTTTCTGGATCCTTTCCAGTTTCTCTACATCCTTTCTATACAGCGGTGACCAAAATGAGACCCCATCCTCCAGCTGAGGCCTAACCAGCGCCGAGTAGAGCGGTACTATCACCTCCCGTGACTTGCATGCTATGCCTCTGTCAATGCAACCTAAAATTGCATCTACTTCCTTTGCAACAGGATCGCAGCGGTGAGGTTGTGATCCACCACAACTCCCAGCTCTTTCTCAGCAGTGCTGCTCCCAAGCCAGTTATTCCCCATTATTTATTTGTCATTTTTCTCTCCCTCTCTCTCTCTCTCATGCATGCACGGTTTAAGGATGTTTCGGTAGTTAAACACAAATTACCAGAACAAATTACCTAGGGAGGCTATGGACTCTCTGTCCCTGGGGGTTTGTAAGAACAGGTTAGACAAACCCCCATTGGGGATGGTCTACAGACCATACTTAGGGTATGTCCAGGCTATCCGCCGGATCAGCGGGTAGTGATCGATTTATCGGGGATTGATATATCGCTTCTTGTCTAGATGCGATATACTGATCCCCGAACGTGCTCGCTTTGGCTCCGGAACTCCACCAGGGCGCGAGGCGGTAGTGGAGTCGACGGGGGAGCCGCGACCATTGATCCCACACCGTGAGGACGGGAAGTAAGTCAAAATAAGATACGTTGACTTCAGCTATGGTATTCCCATAGCTGAAGTCGACATATATCTTACATTGACACTCCCCCACCCAGTGTAAACCAGGCCCTAGTTCTGGTTCGGGGCAGGGGAGTGAACTAGATCTGTCCATTTTCCTTTCCAGTCCTATGTCTCAGTGATTCTGTGTTCTGATCTGGGGTTATACTCTGGACTCATCGGTAATCCTAACACAACTGGGAAGTGAGAATCCTGTGCTGCAATATTGTTATGAAAACGTACGAGCCCAGGCACACTATCTACTCTCTTGGCTTCTTCCCTGATGATGGAAAAGATAAACAGTACTGGGGCTTTTTCTTTTTTTGAGAGCAAGTATTCTGTGCGAGCCTGTCAAGGTTCCTTCCCCACTCTGGACTTTAGAGTACAGATATGAGGACCTGCATGTGAACCCCTTAACTGAATTACCAGCTTAGATCTGGTTTTGCTGCCACCACTCCCAAATACTAGCTCCCTTCCCTGGATAGTCTTGAGAGACTTCTTCACCGAGTTCCTGGTGAACACCGATCCAGCCCCTTGGATCTTAACACAAAGAGAATTTAACCATCCCCCCTCCTTTCCCCCACCAATTCCTGGTGAGTGCAGATCCAATCCCCTTTGATTTTGCCTTGTTTTAAGATCCATCAGGTTCTTAAAAAGAAGGCTTTTAATTAAAGAAAGAAAGGTAAAAGTCATCTCTGTAAAATCAGGATGGAAAATAATTTTACAGGGTAATCAGATTCATAGAGCCCAGAGGAATTCTCTCTAGCCTTAGGTTCAAAGTTACAGCAAGCAGAGGTAAATCCTCTTAGCAAAAAGGAACATTTACAAGTTGAGAAAACAAAGATAAAACTAACACGCTTTGCCTGGCTGTTACTTACAAGTTTGAAATGTGAGAGACTGGTTCAGAAAGATTTGGAGAGCATGGATTGATGTCTGGTCCCTCTTCGTCCCAAGAGCGAACAACCCCCAAAACAAAAAGCACGCAAACAAAAGCCTTCCCCCCACCAAGATTTGAAAGTATCTTGTCCCCTGATTGGTCCTTTGGGTCAGGTGTCAGCCAGGTTACCTGAGTTTCTTAACCCTTTACAGGTAAAAAGATTTTGGTGTCTCTGACCAGGAAGAATTTTATAGTATTGTACACAGGAGAGCTGTTCCCTTCCCTTAATAGTTATGACAGAGCCTGTCCAGTTTGGCAAGCATGGATACTTCTGTGATAATAACTTGTCTGTGACTCCAGAGATCTGGGTTCAATTCCTGGCTTGGCCATACCCTCCCTTGTTGACCTTAGCAAGTCACTTAAATCCAGGTTTTCAGATGAGCCCATGCTGAGAATTTCCAGGGCTCAGCACCCACCATTGGGGTCAGATTTTCAAACAAGCCAGCAGCTCCCTTGGTGATGCAAATGGCCAGATTTTTTTAAAAAGGGCTCAGCAAAGAAGTATGTGCCCAAGGCACGGTGCTCTTTGGAAAAGCTGGCCTCTCACTTTGATGCCTAAATGGAAGTTGAATGCTTCAAAATCTGGCCCTGCCTGTGTGTGCCAAGCACTTCCAAAAATACAGGCAGGAAACTTTCTATGCCTCAGTTTCCCCCTCCTGTAAAATAGGGATCATTTTCTCTGCCAGTCCTTTGTCTGTTTTGTCTCTTTATCCTGCAGGGCCCAGATCCTCAAAGGTATTGGGATGTAGGGTGACCAGATGTCCCAATTTTATACGGACAGTCCCAATTTTGGGGTCTTTTTCTTATAGGTTCCTATTACCCCTCCACCCCCATCCCGATTTTTCACACTTGCTGTCTAGTCACCCTAGGGATGCCTAACTTCCATTGAAATCAAGGATCTGGGCCCGAGCGCCTCCAGGCAGAGAGCATCTCTGAGATGTGTCTATACAACACCTACCACCATGGAGTGCTGATCTCAGCTGCAACTTTTAGACACGTCTGAAATACAAATGCTTGACTTTTTCTGCATGGCCTGGATGCTGTCCCTGCAGCCACACAAGAGTGAGGAGGCGTCTGCTTTGTTACGCCAATACATCCAGTTAGCAGCATTATCGGTTTGATTTGCTTCTGAGTCACAGCTGCAAAATGTAAATCAGAACCTAGCCATAACATCTGGTTTGCACAGGGCTCGTGCAGAGGAAATGGCGGTAGTTTGTCTTCACTGTCTTTAGCTGAAGTTCTGCTGCTTTTGGCGCTGGGCCTAGAGGCTCTTTTTCTCATGTAAAATTCACTTGAATGTAACTGTTGTTTCCCGAGTTGTTTCTACTGTCGCCTTTAGCAGCAAAACAGCTTACGCAGGGACAGGATTGTTTCATGTGATGTCTTGAAATGAGTCTGGAAACCTGATATACTGAAGCCCTTTCTCCAGTCCCATGCAGCTGTGGAAAAATGACTCCCTTGAAGCATGTGTGCAAAAGGTGACTAGTGGCGAAGAAGCAGTGAGTTTGAGGGCAAGGCGCGGAGCAAACGGAAAGGTTGTGGGAGGCAGTGGGGCCTTTGTTAAACACTTTGGAGCTGTGACTTCTTAGGAGCAGAATATTGTGATCGGCCCAAACCCATTTGCCTGTGTAGAGGAAAAACTGTACTGAATACTGCTGCTAATACTGAATAAAATCGAGTGTGTTACCGTGATCAGTGTGACTTCCCCACTTTGAACTCTAGGGTACAGATGTAGGGACCTGCATAAGACCCTCTCAGCTTAATTACCAGCTTAGATCTGATTTTATTGCCATCACCCAAATCCTTTAAGAGTTATTTGGGAAACTCTATCTACCTTCCCCCCAAACTATCTCCCTCCCAGTAGCCTTGAGAGACTTCTCCACCAAGTTCCTGGTGAACACTGATCCAAACCCCTAGATCTTAAAACAAGGAGAAATTAACCATTCCCCTGCCTTTCCCCCCAACCAATTCCTGGTGAGTCAAGATCCAACCCCCTTGGATCATAAAACAAGGAAAAATCAATCAGGTTCTTAAAAAGAAGGCTTTTAATTAAAGAAAGAAAGGTAAAAATCATCTCTGTAAAATCAGGGTAATCAGATTCATAGAGCCCAGAGGAACCCCCTCTAGCCTTAGGTTCAAAGTAACAGCAAGCAGAGGTAAGTCCTCTTAGCAAAAAGGAACATTTACAAATTGAGAAAACTAATTACTTTGGGTGGCTTGCCTGGCTGTTACTTACAAGTTTGCAATATGAGAGACTGGTTCAAAAAGATTAGGAGAGCCTGGACTGATGTCTGGTCCCTCTTAGACCTAAGAGCGAACAACCCCCAAACCAAAGAGCACACAAACCAAAACCTTCCCTCCACCAAGATTTGAAAGTATCTTGTCCCCTTATTGGTCCTTGGGTCAGGTGTCAGCCAGGTTACCTGAGATTCTTAACCCTTTACACGTAAAAGGATTTTGGTGCGTCTGGCCAGGAGGGATTTTATAGTATTGTACACAGGAGAGCTGTTCCCTTCCCTTTATAGTTATGACAGTGACTAAATAAACTGATGCAATGTACAGTGAGAGTGATCTATATTCATGAGTTGCAGTTTGATCTACTAGTAGATAGGGGCTCTCTTATTTGTAAAGTGGTAGCGCTTTCCAGGCCCAGTCAGGAGCGAGGCCTATTGCTGTTTGTGTTCATAGGGTATCAGGGTTGGAAGGGACCTCAGGAGTGTTATACAAAAACACATGACGAACGATAGCCTCTTCCCCAAAGGACACTGCAAAATTATGGCGCATTTAGATCTGAGATTTTGTGTCAGGCCCATAGCTACAAAACAGGGCCTTGATCCTGTAGAAGGGTCTTTCTTGACTTCAGCAGGGCTCCTTGGGGGAAGGGATAGCTCAATGGTTTGAGTATTGTCCTGCTAAACCCAGGGTTGTGAGTTCAATCCTTGAGGGGGCCATTTGGGGATTGGTCCTGCTTTGAGCAGCAGGTTGGACTAGATGATCTCTTGAGGTCCCTTCCAACCCTAATGATCTATGATTCCACACAGGTGCAAGCATCCATCCACACACACCCAATTGCAGGAGTGGCACCCTATGGGCCTGATTCTCTAATGGGGGGGACTTGGGGGGCCCAGCCATGAGGATGAGCGACACAGAGGGGCCTCAAGGAAAGGGGCAGCACAAGGGTGGAGGCTTGGGGGGAAGGGGCAGTGCAGAGGGGGAGGGCCACAGTTCAGGTACCATTTCCTCCTCCCACCCCACGTCACCCCCCCATTAGGAAGCTTCCACCACCCCTGTTCTCTAACCCTTACTGGGGCAAGGGGTCTCGGTGGGACTGCGAGTGCAAATTTGCAGAATCAGTCCTACGTAATGGAAGTTGACGGGAGTCTTGCAGGTGATGCCAAGAGTAAGGACGCACCAGCGAGGAGTGTGAGGATGAGATTTTTATCTTCCCAAGCCAGGAGATGACCTAAAGGCTGAGCGAAGTCGCAGCCAAAAATTCCTTTCCTAACGAGGGGGTTGGTCTTGCCCTGACTCAATAGGTGCTGTTTATAACATGGCAAGATGCCTTTTAAAACAAACGCCCTCAGTGCAAATCCTGCTGCCGCACGACGTGTTGAAATAGGCAGCTAGTGGCAAAGCTTGGCGCTGAAATCCAACGCCGGGCACCAACGAACCCCTAGGTTAGCTGCCGTGAAACGCCTGTGTCAGATACGCTATTTTACTATCACCAGAGGAGCAAGGACTGTCGTTCTGTTTGATATCCGTACAGCGCCGAGCATGCTGGGGTCCCGCTCCACAGCGAGAGCTCCTGGGTGTTACAGTAATGATAATGGATAGCTGCAGATTCCGGGAGCAAGCGGCTTGAATCAGGGACTTGGAGCCCGATCCAAAGTCCACTGAAGTCAGTGAGAGTCTTTCTGCCCATTTCAATGCACTTTGGACCATGCCACAGGAGCCAGATTCTGCTCTCGTTTACACCAGTAGAAATCTGAAGTAACTCCACTGATTTTTATGGAGTTGCTCCTGCTTTATACCAGTGTAAACGAGAGCAGAATCTGGCTCCTATAGCATGATCCGAAGTGCATTGAAATGGGCAGGAGGACTCTCACTGACTTCAGTGGGTTTTGGATCTGGCCCCAAGTCCCAGCTGCTTAAATCCTACTTCGAAGACGAAGGGGGTCGGGGTGGTGATGTCTGTAAAAATGGCAGGACCATCTGAGCAGGAGTTTTAAGGTTTCAGGTGGTGGCTAGGGAGCTTGCAAAGGTTCTGTACTTGGGTGGAGTTTGTAGCAGAAGCCTGGGACTGTCCATGTCACTGTGCACCACTGATGCATGACCAGGACATGGGGTGGTGGTGATAGGACCATAGAGTGCCACTGAGATTTTCTGTAGGACTTCCTACCGCACCTCCATGCCTGTAAAGTGCCACCTGCACGTGTCGTGCTACTGGGATTGCCAACTTTCTAATCACACAAAACCGAACACCCCTGCCCCGCCCCTTCTCTGAGGCCCCACCCATGCCCTGTCCCTTCTTCAAGGCCCCACCCCTGCTCATTCCATCCTCCCACCCCCGGTCGCTCACTCTTCCCCACCCTCACTCACTCACTTTCACCGGGCTGGGGCAGGGGGTTGGGATGAGCACTCCAGCTGGGGGTGTGGGCTGTGGGTGGGGTGGGAGATGAGGGCTTTGGGGTGCAGGAGGGGGCTCCAGTAGAGTTGCCAACCCTTCTGGTTTCGCTGGGAGTTTCCTGGAATCGGGCTCTATCTCCCAGAGGCTACTGAAGCCAAACCAGGAGATTTTAGTCTGTTTAAAGTCCGGCGGGGCTAAGGCAGGCTCCCTGGCCCCACGCCACTCCCAGAATCCCAGGCATGTTCCTGCAGCCCCTGGGGGTAGGCAGAGGGTCTCCACACACTGCCCCTGCCTGCAAGCACCACCTCTGCAGTTCCCATTGGCTGGGGACTCTGGCCAATGGGAGCTGCAGATGTGGTGCTTGCAGGCAGGGGCAGCGTGCAGAGCCCCCCATGCTCCCCCAGGGATGGCCCAGCTGCTTCCGCAGGCAGTGCAGGGCCAGGGCAGGCAGGGAGCCTGCCTTAGCTCCGCTGTGCTGCTGACTGAAAGCCACCCAAAGTAAGTGCTGTCCCGGCTGGAGCTCGCACCCCTCACTCCCTCCTGCACCCCAACTCCAGCCCAGAGCCCCCTTCTTCACCCAAACTCCCTCCCAGAGCCTGCATCCCTCACCCCCCTCCACATCCCAACCCCCTGTCCCAGCCCTGAGCCCCATCCCACACCCAAACTCACTCTAAGAGCCTGCATCTCCTGCCCCAGCCCTGAGCCCCCTCCTGGAGCCAGCATTCCAAACCTGCTCCTGCACCCCAACCCCCATCCCAGGACCAAGCCCCCTCCCACACCCAAACTCCCTCCCAGAGCCTGCACCCCTCACCCCGCCCCCCACATCCCAATCCCCTGCCGCAGCCCTGAGCTGCCTCCTGCATCCAAATTCCCTCTTTGAGCTCGCACCCCAATTCCTCTCCCACACCCTGATCCCCATTCCTGAGCCTCCTCCTGCACACAAACTCCCTCCCAGAGTTTGCACCCCATCCTGTACCCCAACCCCCTTCCTCAGGCTCAGTCCAGAGCCCCCTCTCACACTCTGAACCCCCTTGCCCCCAGCCCAGAGCCCTCACTCTCTCCCGCAACCCAACCCCCTGCCCCAACCCCATGAAAGTGAGTGGGGGTGGGGGAGAGCAAGTGCTGGAGGGAGGGGGGGTGGAGTGAGCAGGGTGAGGCCTCAGGGAGGAGTTGGGGCAAGGGTGTTTGGGTTTGTGTGATTAGACAGCTGGCAACCCTAGGCTCTGCGTTGGGGTGCGGGGGGAGTGAGGAGTTTGGGGTGCAGGAGAGGGCTCCAGGCTGGGGCAGGGGGTTGGGTGTGGGAGGGGGACAGGGTCCCGGTGGTGCTTACCATGGCTCCGAGAAAGCAGTTGCTAGGTCCCTGCGGCCTCTAGGTGCATGGGCAGCCAGGCGGCTCTGCGCAGTGCACGCTGCCTTTGCACCTGCAGGCACCAGCCCCATAGCTCCCATTGGTCACAGTTCCCAGCCAATGGGAGCTGCGGAGCCAGTACTCGGGGAGGGGCAGCGTGCGGAGCATCCCAGTCCCTGGCAGCCCATGCGCTTAGGGGCCACAGGGACCTGGCAGCCACTTCCCGGAGCAGCGCGGAGCCAGGGCAGGTAGGGAACCTGCTTTAGCCCCGAGCCCCAGCTGCACCACTGACCGGACTCGGTGCCAACCGGAGCCGCCAGGGTCTCTTTTTAACCAGGCACCTAGCAACCCTAAGTGCTATGTGAGTGAAAACAACTGGTCCCGGTACGAGCACTGATTTAAAACCCTGATCGCTCATTAATGCCTTTGAGCGTGAGCAGAAACGGTGCCTCAGCCATTTCTTTATTGAGAATCGGATATGAATTTTTAAACATGCACACCTCTATGTACCCACCCGCCCATGTTTGAAAACCAGCATGTCCTCCTGGGAGATAACTGGACATGAGACTAGGTGCTGGCTTTAACTGACCCTGTGTCTGTTAGACTGCTAAACACCCAGCATGCAGCTTTGAGAAGTTTCACGTCTCTGGTGGGGTCATCAGTACATGCCTTTAAATATTTGCTCCCGGCTTCAGTTTCCCCTGTCACGCTGGAAGAGCAAAGCCACCCTCCTGCCCCAGCTGGTTTGGTTTAGGGCCAGCACTGAACAGTACAAAGCCAGAGATCTGGATTCTCCCACGCAAGCTACCACAGAGGGCTGCATTATGGTAACGGGAAGCCGCACTCCTGGGCTGGAATTTCACCTCTTGTCGGTCTGTCTGTCTGTCTGGGATCTATACCACTTTTCTTGTAGCTGAGAGCTTGTGCTGTGCCTAGAGCTGAGCGAAATCTTTTTGGCCAATGCAAATTGGTCCAAAAAATGCATCTTTCGGGGCCCCAAAACTGTTCATGAATTTGGGTTGAATTTGGCGAATAGTTTTGGCCAAACAAAACCCTCGACTTTCTTTTCAGACGTGTCAGCGTTTTCCGGAGCTGAAGAAGAGAGCTGTTTGTAAGCAGGGGCTTATCTCGCTCACCAACAGAAGTTGGTCCATAAAAGATATGACCTTCCCCATAGGGTTGCCAACTTTCTAATTGCACAAAACCAAATACCCCTGCCCCGCCCCCTGTCACGCCCCATCCCAAGGCCCCACCTCTGCCATGCCCCTTCTCTGAGGCCCTGCCCCTACTCGCTCTGTCCCCCTCCCTCTGTCACTCGCTCTCGCTCACTTTCACGGGGCTGGGGCAGGGGTTGGAGTGCGGGAGGGGGTGAGGACTCTGGCTGGCGGGGGGGGCAGCTTTGAGGTGGGGCCTGAGATGAGGGGTTTGGGATGAAGGAGGGGGCTTCGGGCTGGGGCAGAGGGTTGGTGTGTTGTGGGGGACTGGGGCAGGGGATTGGGGTGTGTGGGGTACAGGGTCCCGGCGGCGATTACCTTGGCTCTCAGGAAGTGGCCGCCAGGTCTGTGCAGCCCCTAGATGCATGTTCGACCAGAGAGGCTCCACGCGCTACCCTCGCGCCCACAGGTGCCACCCCCTCATCTCCCATTGATCACGGTTCCCAGCCAATGGGAGCTGCGGAGCCAGCACTCTGGCGCAAGGGTGGCGCATGGCGCTAGGGTAGGCAGAGAGCTACCGCCGCTGTGCTGCCGACTGGACTTTTAACGGCCCGGTCACCATTACCGACTGGAGCTGCCAGGGTCCCTTTTCAACAAGGCTTTGCGGTAAAAAAAGCGGATGCCTGGCAACCCTTCTCTCCCACCTTGTCTCTCTTAACACCTTAGGACTGACGCAGCTACAACAACACTGCAAGCAATATTTCATTTTGACATTTTCAAAATGAACTGTTTGGCTATTTTGTTTAGAAAATAGCCATTCGAAACGTTTCGTTCAGTGCAAACAAAATGTTTCAGTTTTCCCCTTTGGCGAGGAAGAAGGGGGGAAATCATTTTTGGTTTGAAACCAGCTGAAGTTTTTTTTTCTGTTTTTCGGTTTGGCCACCAAATGGAGAACTCAATTATTTGCTCAGACCTGCAGGCTGACTAGAAGCAGCAGCTTTCCAGGGGTCAGTTGGAGTAAACCAAGTCCCACATGCAGTGTGAAGGAGTGAAATAATGTCTGGGGTGGGGGGGGGGGCATGAAAGGAGGAGATTAGGCCTTTCTAATGTGACGGCTGAAGCCCTTCCTCCCTCAGCGAGCTCTCACACTTACAGATCTTGTGCAGGGGCAGGGCTCTTTACAAAGGTGAGTGTTATCTTCATTTTTTCAGATGGGGAAACTGAGGCACAGAAGGGAGGCGGCTTACCCCATACACACCGCAGAACGCAGGCATCCTGACACCCACTGAACTGCACATACTCCTTGATCTCAGAGTGGAACCCAGGAGTCCTGGTGTAACACCGACAGACCCCGGTCGTTAAGATCGAAGTTGGGACTGCTGAAGCTTAGTGCATGAGCCTCTACTGCATGAGTTAAAAGCCACATGGCTACTAGCTAAGGCTGTAGCAGACTCATTAACCTCTAAGTGGTCTCAGTGCTACTAGCTGGGACAGACACACCCAGGAGGGTCACACTGGCTCCTTGTCCTGTGCTCTAACCACTGGGCCAGGTCCTACCAGAAATAATTCTAGCCTAGGCAGAATGTGGCTACTGGGCAGCACCAGAGGGAGAGACAAGGGAAAGAGAAGAGCCAACAGCTCCTTAGTTTCTTTCTCTTCTGCTTCTCTGAAGTGTCCTGGGCCCGGTGAAAACAATCCTTGTGACATTTCCCCTTAATCTGCCTAACACCCTGGCAGAGCACATGACGGCGCGGGTTTTATTTTTGTGCACTGAGCTGTAAGCGAGTGCCTGTGGAAAATGTGCTGTTCAGCAGGGCAGCCACAAAGGGAGAGGCCTGGTCTGGGCTGCAGTCAGTGATGGCTCCAAAGGGGCAGTTTGCAGGGAACAGGGTATCCTAAGGGATAGAGCATTGGACTGAGATTCAGGAGATGTAGGTTCTAGTCCCAGCTCTGCTCTTAGCCTGCTGGGTGACCTTGGGCAGGTCATGTCTCCTCTCTGTGCCTTAGTTTCCCCATCTGTAAAATGGGGGAAATGATACCGACCTAGTTTCTCTAGTGCTAGGTAAGAGCTAGCTGCTGGAAGACAGCTAGGGTTGTTGTTAAGGCGTAGACAGGGAAGTGAGAAGCCTTGAGGAGTATGACCTTGGGCAAGTCACTTTAATGTCCCTGTGCCTCAGTTTCTCCATTTAGTATAGTCACATGATAGCCTCACAGCGCCCATGTGAGATGGATAATTTCTTTATAAAGTACTTTGAGTCCCCGGAATGGATACATTGGAGAAGTATAAAGCATCGTTAATGTCTGTGTGATTCTAGGACCCCTACGCACACACCTGCCCTTCACCCTGCCCAGTGACAGCAAATCACTGTCCCCATCTCCGTCCGCAGCTCTGGTGCCACTGGGCCACTACTGGCCCTGAAGACCTGCTTCTCCATTGCCCTTGCATGTCAGGGGGAAACTTGCACCTGTGCAAAGTGCACTCCATGTGCACGGGTGTAAATGCTTCCGCAAGGAGCAAAATCAGTGGCACATGGGCCCCTGAATGCCCATCCTGCCCTCCCCTGCTCAGGCAGGTGCACTGAAGCTCCCCCTCTGGCTTCCCAACTCACCTAGTGCCACGGCCACTGGGGAGTCTTCAACAGGAGACAACAGAGGAGGCAGCAAGACCTGGCAGGACTCTGGGAGGGGGCTGGATGGGGCCCTGTCTGCATCACTTTGCATAGGACTCTGCAAACTGTCTTGTCAAGAGGGGATGCTGATACATCAGCACTGGGCGTCGCCTCCACAATTTCTCCACTACTGAGCCAAGGAGCGGCCAGGGAATTCACCAGCGTCTCTTGCCTCATGATGCGATGCCAATGCTGGGCCCAGCTGCACCTAGTGTGGCTGCTCTTAATGAACAGGCCTAGCGCCCACCCCTGGAGTGCTCCGAAACCTAGGTGAGATTGGTCACCTGAATGAATGCAGAGGGGGCCAGTGCAGACTTGGTCTCTCTTCAGGGCTTAACTCACTTGCCTCCCAGGCATTTCAGAAGGGACGTCCACAATTCATGAAGGCTGTTGATACGTTGGGGAGGGTTCAGAGGAGAGCCATGAGGGGAGTGGTCCTGCTTTGAGCAGGGGGTTGGACTAGATACCTCCTGAGGTCACTTCCAACCCTGAGATTCTTTGATTCTATGAGACCGATGGAAGGACTGGAAAGCACGCCTTACACTGAGACCAAGTCGCTCATCTGAACAATTTACCAAGGGTGTGTTGGCTTCTCCATCACTCACGATTTGTAGATCGAGATGCAAAAGGTTTCGAAAAGCTCTGCACTGGGCATTGTTTTAGGGATGGTCCCTGGCCTGTGCTGAACAGGAAGTCAGACTAGATGATCACCCTGATCCCTTCTGGCTTTACAACCTATAAATCTGTAAAATGGGTTTGTCACATCCACTGAATATTAAGTTCCATGCAGATTGTTTTATTGCCCCTTCTGCCCGCTGCACCAGCCCTCAATTCTTATTTGCACTGCGGGGCTCAGGTGAGCAGTGATCTGACCAGATGTGTTGTGTTCCTAGGGATCTCTCTGGACGTCGACGCAGATCGCGAAGGAGTGGTCGAAAAGAACAACCCGAGGAAGGTGAGTTTGCCTTTGGTTCCATCGCGCTAGCATTTGTCAGCAGGGCGCTGCAGACTCCGACAGGCCTTTCCAAGTGGGTTTTTTAAAGGATCCACTTGTTCCTGGCCCCTTAGGACACATTGTGAAATGTGACTCCTGGGCCTGGGTATGGAGCCTGGAATGAAATTGCTGTTCAATAAACTTGTGACTTTCCTTCCCTTAGAATCTGTGTTCGGCCCATGATGCCCACATACAGCCCAATGCAGGCACTGCCATAGTCAGTCGCAGTCAGCTGATGCAGGGTTTAAATTGCGCTTCAGGCTGGTTGTTCTTCCCCACAGGAAGCTGGGGGTGGCAGAGTTAGAGAGACGCTATGTTGTTTTCCATAAAGTAACAGCATCTGGCATAGGACCCAACGCCTCTGACACAGCCACTAGTGGCTGCACCCCCTACACAGGGCCGGCTTCCAGGAGCTGCAGATCATGTGGCTGAGGGGGAGCTACATCCTGTGTGGTAACACGCTTGGATGCCTCCGCGAGGGATAGATCTGGGTGGATTAGATGCTCTCACGCATTGTGACACATGAGGCAACCTGTGTCTCTACCTCCATCTGTCTGGTGGCACATTCCTTGCTCCATTATAGACTGTTTCCATGACAGCACTATCTTTCTCAATGGTATTTTTTATATGTCATCTGTTGTCCTCTGCTTTTCCATCTTCCACCAAGTGGTATCCAGCCAGGGACTTGTCTAGGAATCTGGTGGTTTGACATCAGTACAACATGCCCAAACCATTGAATCATTGGCTCTACAGGCGTTGGCCAGTCCTTTGTAGCACATCAGCGTTAGATACTTATATCCCGCCAGTGGGCACTGTGTGTTCTCTGCAAGTGTCTCTGATGGGATGTGTTACGTTTCCTGCTGTGGGCTTCGAGCATTTGCCAAGTTTCAGACACATGTCAGAGTAGGTATCACCATGACGTCGTATAACTTTATCTTGCTTCTTATGTGAATCTGCTTATTTTTTCAAATATTTGCCAGGCTCAAAAAAAGCACCATTTGCCTTTGCAACTCTTTATGGAGTTGGCCATCAGCACAGATTGTGATCCCAAGGTAGACAGTCTCACTAACCATGCTGTATTCTATTCTGTCAGTCACGTGTATACCATCATTGCTAATTCCTCTTTCAACAATCCTGACTTTCATTTTCTTTTGGCTCATTGTTAATTCTACTTTGGCAGCCTCATGCTTGCAAATGGCAGGGGTCCTGTTCACAGCATCAGCATCTGTGTCCAACAGACCAATGTCACCTGCAAAGTCAAGAACTTGACGTTTTCCTCTATTCCATATAACTCCTGTATCTTCTTTTGATGTTGCTCTTCACATCAGATAATTAATCATAATCAAAATAATCAAGGATGTTAGAATCACCTCCAGTGATATCAAAATGATTGGTCTCGCCACTTTCTCTCCATTTTGAACCTTTGTACTCATCTTGACCAGTGGCAGTATCTTTCTTGAAAGCCCATATTGTCACAAGATGTTCCATAGTGACTCTCTATGAATGTCATTGAAAGCTCTGGTGAAATCTATGACGTTCAAGACTAATCTTCTCTGGCAGACTGGCCCTTTCTCAGTCAGTTATCTCTCAAGGTAAAGATGCGATCTGCACATGATCTTTTCCCTCAAAAGCTTGCTTACTCATTACAAGTTTTCATCTTTTACTGGTTGATGTTGCGCAGGACACCTGTCAATGGAATAGCCTGAGTGAAGAGAGGTGCAGTCCGAGGCCTGGATCCTCACCCACATAAATCGGCTCAGCGCCACTGATTTCAATGGAGCTGTGCTGAGTTCAACGGAGCTATGCTGATTTGCATACATTGAGGATCTGGCTGAGGTCCTGAATGCCCGAAAGGAGCTAGGCACTAAATCCCTGGTTTAGGTATCTCAGTCCCAGGGTGGGGACCACTCTGATGCACAGAATTCCTGTTGCAACCCTGGAGGTGCCTAAACTCGGCCCCTGAGTTTTTGCAAAGCTCCCTCAGCGGTTCTGTTTCTGCCCCAGGCCACGGGCACTGGTGCCCCCCGTGAGCTCCCAGGCACTGATCTCCTGTCTCAGCCCCAGAGTGATTCACAAACCACAGCAAGGGAGTGTTCAGCCAGCTAGCTCACCTGACGGGCTGATCCAGTAGGGTGTGCGCAGAGGCCACCTACCGGATTGGGCCCGTCAGACAAGTGTACAAAAACCAGCGTGCTGTGAGGAGGGGAAGAGGAGACCTTCTCCCATAACATTTAGACGGGTAATTAGGGTACCCATCTGGGAAGTGGGCGACCTCTGATTCAAGTCCCCTCCACCTGCAATTTTGAACAGGGATCTACTGTTTCTCAGCTGAGTGCTCTAACCACTGAGCGATCCAGGATCCAGTCCCTTTGTTCCAATGACTCTAAATTATTTATCCACCATGCAACAGCTCCCATTGGAGAGACTGAGGGAACCCCCCCACTCCACACATGGAAATACCCTGTAGCCCAATGGTTAGAGCTCCCACCAGCAAAGTGGCAGAACCCTCTTCCAGTCCTTTCTCCCATCAGGTAGAGAGGAGGTGACCCGGGGGGTCTCCCACATCCCAGGTGAATATCCTACCCCCAGGGATAAATGGTATGAGGGAAGTTGTCCTCTTTCTCCTCCACCCCCTGACTGAAGCACTTAGCTCCATGAGAGGGGCGGGACTTAGCGTACACCCGTCTGGTTGGCCTCTCCTATTGGCTAGCTTAGGTGGCTCCCTGCCTAACGTGCTGGCTTTCGTGAACCGCAGTCTAAGACGCCCATCTCTCCCCATTGGTGGTAACTGAGCGTAGGCCCCTAACTCCGGCTTTTTGTGTCACAGTGATTTCCTCAAGCACCCACAAGTTAAATGCAGGGACCCGCCAGGCTAGCTCTTGAACCGGTGCCGGGACACCAGCAGTTAAATGACCCTGGATGCGCTGGCTGCTGTGACTACTCTGTACTTTGATGTTGAGCCTTTTCTCTTTCTTTGATTGCATTCCCCTTCCCTGCCAAAGATGGGGAGTGGGGAGAACACAGGGGGCAAGGAGAAGAGAAGAGAAGAAATGGGGCCCAGGGCCCAGCCTGATGCACATGGCAGCCATCTTCTCACCTACCCCGTTCCTTTGTGGGCACAGATAAGCAGGAAGCAGCTACCCTCTCAGTAAGGACAGTGGAAATAGGACTTTGCCTTCAACTTTTGTCCCCTTGCCACTGCAATGAGGCGTGTGTCCTTTGGGAAGAAAGCGAGCTGGTTCTGACCCACAACTCTGATCTTTGCAATGTGCCTTCACTGGCTCCGAGTCCTCTAGCTCAAGCCCCTCTCTGGTCCGTGGATACGTTTACTGTAACAACATTGGTGTTAGCATTGGAATTGGAAGGCTGATTCTGAGAAGGTGCTGCTCGCCAGGCTTCCGGACCAGAGCCGGGAGCTGCATCCGCTTGATACTTGCATGCCTTAATTCCTGAGAAAGCTGGAGTAAGTTCTGCGTCCTTGCTCGGCTGAGCAGCACCAGCCTGTGGAGACCTCAGTGACAGGGTCGCTTTCACCATCGCTATTTAAACCAGGGCTGCGAGAGTCAGCTGAAGCTGTGCGAGGAATTCACATAAAATCAATCATTTTACCTCCTTGGGAAAGACTGGGACGTTTCATGCCCACAGGGGACCCCTCCATCACCTAATCCCCACCTCTCCCATACCTCCGACCTTCCCCGCTGAGTTATCCATCGGTTGCAGCAGTTGTCCAAGCTGTCATTCATGAACTTACATCCTTCCTATTATCGCTGCTATGCTACCGTTTATCGCTGGGTGGGGATTAGAAATGGGCTTCCGCTGCAGAATTTGAATCTAGATTTTGGACATGTGAAAGTCCAGTGGTGCTTGAGTCATGGACTTTTGGTTCTGGTCCGTCTCTAGTATTTAAGCTGGGGTTTACCTAACTCTCTCCGTTAAAATCCACACTCTAAAAGCGTAGATATATCCATTTAAAAAAAAAAAGTCTGTGGCCTGCAGAAGACTAGGCGTCGGTCCCTAGAATGATGCATCTTGAGAATGAAGCAGTAGGGGATCAGGGGGAATGATTCATAACAGGAAAACCAATCCATTGTGGCCAGTCATTTCTAATGATCCACCACCTGTGACAGACCCAAACCAGTGGGGTACAGGAGCCTGGTAGAGGGCAAATATACTGGTCACTGGCTGAGTAGTTTTCTGTTCCCTGAGTGACCAGACAGGGCTGCACTAAGAGTAATCAGGAACCTGCTAGAACTAATAAAGGCAGACAGGCTGATTAGAACACCTGCAGCCAATCAAGGCAGACTAATCAGGGCACCTGGGTTTAAAAAGGAGCTCACTCCAGTCAGGGAGTGGGGAGCTAGAGGAGAGGAAGTGCATGTGAGGAGCTGGGAGCAAGAGGCGCAAGGAGCTGAGAGTGAGAGGGTGTGCTGCTGGAGGACTGAGGAGTAACAGCGTTATCAGACACCAGGAGGGTACTGTGGTGAGGATAAAGAAGGTGTTGGGAGGAGGCCATGAGGAAGTAGCCCAGGGAGTTGTACCTGTCATGCAGCTGTTACAGGAGGCACTCTAGACAACTGCAATCCACAGGGCCCTGGGCTGGAACCCAGAGTAGAGGGCGGGCCCGGATTCCCCCCAAACCTCCCAACTCCTGATCAGACACAGGAGGAGTTGACCCAGACTATGGGTTCCACCAGAAAGGAAGATCTCTGGGGTGAGCAAATCCGCCAATAAGCACGGGACCCAGCAAGGTAGAGGAGGAGCTTTGTCACACACCATAGTATGTAAGCACAAATCCCTTCACTGCAGGTGGTTTGCAGCCCTTGTCTCGAATTCATTGCATCGTGAGGGGCAGACAGTTGAGTAGATGTCACAGTCCCCCAGGAAATGTTTCCATAGCTGCCTAGTAAAACAAATGCTAGAGCAGAGGAATAATGCAAACAGATGGGGGGTGTCTCTGTCCTTGTATCCCCCTCTATCTCACATGAAGCTATGCTCACACACAAGTCACCATCGCAATGTGCATGTCATGACAGAAGCAGTGTAGTGCAACCAAGTCAGCAAGGCAAATGCATTTCCTTATCAGCCAAATCAGAGCCGTCTTCTCTCCATTGCGAGAAGGCCTCCGCATGGTGCTATCAAGCCACTCGCTCTTGGGTTCAAAAAGCATCATATTCTTCCTAGGCAACTTCCTCCTTGCGGTCTCCATGCAACGCGTGTGTAGTTCTCCAACTTGTTCAGAGGGCCCATCCTTTCATTAGCTAGAGATTCCCTTTCCCCCGCACACACCATCTTCCAGCACTGCAGAGCAGTGTAGGACCAGAAGGGAAGATAAAGACAGATTGCTGCGGTGTCTGACAATCGTAGCATGGAGGAGAGAGTTTCTCTGCTCACCTAAGCTGCTATGGGTTTTTGGAGAGGCTCTTACTAAAAGTGGCCTTCAATTTGTTTGGCACAAACTGGGGGCACATGTGCGTAGGCACCATTCTTATCAGGGAGGATTGAATGCGCAGCCTCGAGCACTGAAGCCATAGGCCTCTAACCCCAGGAGCTAAAGGAATTATTCTTTTCTTTGAGAAACAGGCTTATAGTCACTGGGATTGGGAGCACACACCCTAAACCAGAGTGTTATATTTTCAGGGAACCTGGACATGGGGCCCAGATGGGCAAGGAGCCATCCTGCTGGTGAACTGCGACAAGGACAACCCTTTTATCTCTGGACTGGATTGCGACGATGAAAAAATCTTCAGCAAAGAAGGTATAAGCAGACCCCTGTCCTTTGTAACTCACAGTTGGGTTAACACTCTTCAGGGAGTGTTGGTCTGTTTTAAAATGTCCTTTTCTTTGTTGCTAATAACAATGCAGGTTACCAAAGCAGGGAGAATTTTTAAAAGCTAATTGACCTTTCACTTTTCATGCTGCTGTCACATTAAAGTTTCTAGACACTAACCCTGCATTTGGGGCCAAATTTGATCCTTCAGTGTCCTTTTAAAGTGATGTTCTATCCTGGAAAGCATTGACGCTGGAGTCAGCAGATCAGCATCCCATGTGTTTGAGGCTGGTCAGATCAGTTTAGAGATGAGTAAGTTTTACTTTGTTTAACAGCCCAGCCATGAGTGAGCTGGCTTCTCTTCTGGCTCCTGCATCACAAGCAGAATCCTTAACTCAGTTCCAAGGGCAGGCCCAAATTCCCTTCTCGGTTTGTTACATCCATGGGAGCCAGTTGCCTCGGTGAGGTTGCACAGAGGTAAGAGGACAGATCCTGAAGACAGTGGACGTTATGCTGATACCACTATGGGCAGAATTTGGCCCACAGAGTCTTTATGACAAGTGCCGATGCGAGAAAAGGGAAGAACTTGGCCAGACTTTCAGAGCCTGGGGGGAATCTGCGTACAGAGCGCTCACTCCCCAGTTCTAAACCTCTGGTGATTGTTTCTCCAGCATACGTGAAGATTCACAGGCCAGTAACACCAAGGAAGGGCAGCATCTCCCCTATACAGCAACCAGAGAACTTGTGAAAAGCAGATGCAACTCGCTGGTTCCACTTACTCCAGTAAAAACTAGCTGGTGTAATCAAGTTGCCTACCAGCCGCTGCAGCCCACATGTTGACCTACCCCTCACTTGTGCCTCGTTACACTGGAGAGATGTTACTGGTTTTATTTTACTGTTCAGCAGGCTTCTCTGTGAGCGAGCTACTGGCAGTCTCCCTCTTATTACTGGCAGCTGTTTGCATCGGAAATGCTAAATTACGACACTCAGGCAATGAAGCTGTTGCCCAGGCTAAAGAGACTGGTCTGCCCCTGTGTGGTTCTCATCCTTCGTTTTGGGGCTTGGCAGCAGGACGGTCGCATGTGTGACCATGCGTCTCCGAACCAGGGGTCAGATGCCCACAGTAGTGCTTCCTAACGCAGCGCAGTAATGCTGTGATTGCCACGTGCCTCTCCAGAGTCACCTGTGCAGAAGCAAGCGGTTTGTGAATTCTCTGAAACTCTGGGTGTCTACAACTGTCCTTTGCTATTGGTCTTTTCATGGATCACCTAGGGAAGGTGCTCTGGTTTTCCCAGGCTGACCCATGTACCCATCTCCATATGTTTCTTGTTTATTAATTTGCCACACACGGTTGTTAGTCGATAACTTTAATAACCTCGGAAGCGGTGGCAATGCTGATCCGATGTCCAGCCTTTATTTGCCTTTGTTGTTGTTTTTAGATTTGCAGGACATGTCTCGGATGATCTTGAGAACCGAAGGCCCCCAACGACTGCCTGCTGGGTATGAAATGGTTCTCTACATTCCTATGTCTGACTCTGACAAAGTAGGAGTCTTTTATGTGGAGAGTAAGTAGTTCCTCTTTTCTTTCTCTTCTCCTTCGCCCTGTTTCATGATGCTTTTTAACCCTCTCCGGTGCTGCAAACTCTTCTTTTCCTTTTCTCTTGTTTCCTGTATGCACTTTGTTGAGGTTTCCCAGGCACACCCCTCCCACTAAAACAATCGACCCTTTGGGAATCACTCACCCAGCGGGCAGTAGTTCACTGCTCCAGCACTTCTCTGGTGGCTCCATCATTTCCCCCAGAATTTAGAGTTTACTGTCTTGTAAAAGAATACCTGATCCTGATCTTGCTCGAGCTGGTATCAATCAGGAGTCATTGGAGTTATACTAGTGACAGACTAGGCTGCCGCCCTACGCTTCTGGTGTTATAGTAGCAAAGATGGCTTTCCCAGTGTGGACCCTGAAGCCATGCTGTCTGTCCGATACTAGAGATGTGCCTGTCTCAAAGAGGTGTGACAGAAACAACAGCTCTAGGAAGTGGGAACTGCCTCCTCCATCCCAATAGGGTGTTAACTCTGAAGCATTATGATGAGTCAAGCAGTGTTGACATTTATGTGTTTCATCGCTCGTTAATTTAGCAAAGCTGTTCGACTTCTCTCAGTCTGTGAGTGGAGTTTGGGAACAGTCCCTTCCTCTATCTGCCTCCATCTCTCATATTGGGAGCAAAAGCAACACAAGATGTTTTATTTCCTGGGATCTTATGTCTGCTTTCCCTGAGGGTGGATTTCACCCTCAAAGAAAGTGAGGGCCTAGGGATAACACTGTTGGACACAACATGATGAAGGTCTGTGTAAGATTCCTCCCCACCCTACTGCTCGTACCCTGTAATCTCAAGCTGTAGCACTGCTGTTGTCCCAGTCAGGGCCATGATTTCAACAGCTTCCACCCCACCATCAACCTCAGCCTGGACCAATCTACACGGGAGGTCCACTTTCTAGACACCACGATGCAAATAAGGGATGGTCACATTAACACCACCCTATATCGAAAACCTACCGACCACTATGCCTACCTTCATGCCTCCAGCTTCCATCCCGGGCACATCACACGATCCATTGTCTACAGCCAAGCACTGAGGTTCAACCGCATCTGCTCTAACCCCTCAGACAGAGATCAACACCTACAAAATCTCCACCAAGCATTCTCAAAACTACAATACCCGCACGAGGAAATTAGGAAACAGATCAACAGAGCCAGACGTGTACCCAGAAGCCTCCTACTGCAAGACAAACCCAAGAAAGAAACCAACAGGACTCCACTGGCCATCACATACAGCCCCCAGCTAAAACCCCTCCAACGCATCATCAGGGATCTACAACCCATCCTGGACAATGATCCCACACTTTCACAGGTCTTGGGTGGCAGGCCAATCCTTGCCCACAGACAACCTGCCAACCTGAAACGTATTCTCACCAGCAACTGCACACCGTACCATAGTAACTCTAGCTCAGGAACCAATCCATGCAACAAACCTCGATGCCAACTCTGCCCACATATCTACACCTGCGACACCATCACAGGACCTAACCAGATCAGCCATACCATCACTGGTTCATTCACCTGCACGTCCACCAATGTAATATACGCCATCATATGCCAGCAATGCCCCTCTGCTATGTACATCGGCCAAACTGGACAGTCACTACGGAAAAGGATAAATGGACACAAATCAGATATCAGGAATGGCAATATACAAAAACCTGTAGGAGAGCACTTCAACCTCCCTGGCCACACTATAGCAGACCTTAAGGTGGCCATCCTGCAGCAAAAAAACTTCAGGACCAGACTTCAAAGAGAAACTGCTGAGCTTCAGTTCATCTGCAAATTTGACACCATCAGCTCAGGATTAAACAAAGACTGTGAATGGCTTGCCAACTACAAAACTAGTTTCTCCTCCCTTGGTTTTCACACCTCAACTGCTAGAACAGGGCCTCATCCTCCCTGATTGAACTAACCTCGTTATCTCTAGCTTGCTTGCTAGCATATATATACCTGTCCCTGGAAATTTCCACTACCTGCGTCTGACGAAGTGGGTATTCACCCACGAAAACTCATGCTCCAAAATGTCTGTTAGTCTATAAGGTGCCACAGGATTCTCTGCTGCTTTTAAGGAGTCCAGTGGCACCTTAAAGACTAACAGATTTATTTGGGCATAAGCTCTCATGGGTAAAAAAAGCCTCACTTCTTCAGACTATATTTCACACTTATCTATGATGTGCATGGTGCTTTACACAGCAAGGAGACACACTTGTCCCAGTCCAAGCTGATCACAAGACAAACCATTGGGGGTAATAACAGGCAGTGGAGATAGACAGACAGAGGAATGGACTCAGAATCAGGTTATGGGGTCCTTTGGGTGACCAGGTTTATATTATGTTTATTCTTAGAGGGTTTTGTTTGTTTTCTAAGGCAAACGTGTGTGCATGGTTGGTTCCTACTGAATAACTAGCATGCTTTGCTCTAGCCTGGGGTGGCCAAACTGCAGCTCGCGAGTTACTCTTTTACAATGAAAGTGCGGTTTGCGGAGCCCCCAACTCCTCCGACTACCAGCCTAGGTGGGGAGCTTGGGGCTTCTGCCGTACGGTGGTGGGGCTAGGAACTTCTGCCCAATCTCAGCGCTTCTGCCCCACAGGAGGCACCTGCAGGGGCTTGGGACAGACTCTCTAGCCCCAACCCCCCACTACAGGATGAGAACCCAGGCAGGCGCACCCCATAGGTCCGAAGCCCCAGTAGGCACTCCTGGATCTTGAACTTCTGAAGATTATCATATGCAGCTCAGAAAGCGTGGCCACCCCTGCTATAGCCTTTGGATGTTGTTGGGCAGTCTCCCATCTACTTGAACAACCAGGCTCTGTGCTGCTTAGCTTAGGAGAATTGAGTGGATCGTAACATAAGGCACCACCCACCCAGCTGACCCACTTTACCTGTGCCAGCACCTTATCATTCAATGAGCAATCCTGTGGTGACATGACTGTATCTCCCATTGTCACACAGACGGGGCAATGCCCGCCGGGCGTGCTCTGCTTAACGCTGCCAATGACCTTCACTTCCTATTGGAGCTGGGAAATGGTGAGGCCTTTCCGCCTAGGGATGTATTCTGCCTTAGCTCAGTGCAATGCAGAGCCAGCGTCCATCAGGCTAACTACCTGCCCACCATTGAGAGCTGCCAGGGAGTAAATGGATGAGTGATGAGTTGATCCCACTCCCTTGCCAAAATTCCACTCTGATTCCCCTGCCAGCTCCCATTGATGCGAGCACTGGTGAGCTCTATGTGTTCTCTCTCTGGACATTAATTAAACACGGCGTGTTACAGAGAGCAGGGCCGTCAGCATCTCTGGCAAGTGCCTTTGTCCAGATGTTTCTCCCAGAGCTGGCCCTTCATACCAGGGCAGTGCAGTCAGTTGCAGATGCCAGAGCATGTTTGACTTGGGATTTAGGCTGATTTATAAAAAAAAATAAATCAGTGTCTGCGTATGATTGGGTTCCAATTAACAGCCAACGAGAGACTTACCTATCAGATCTTTAACTGCCATGAGCCATATCACCCAGATGAAATTTTATTAGATTGGGAGAAATAATCTAGCAAAGAGGCTTTAAGAAAATCGTTCCCAGGAAAACAACAAGGAGTCCGGCGGCACCTTAAAGACAAACAGATTTATCTGGGCATAAGCTTTTGTGAGTAAAAAACCCACTTCTTCAGATGTTGCTATTGTGGATACAGACTAACACGGCTACCCCCTGATACTTGATTACCAGGAAAAAGTCTCACCATGATACTCCCTTTCAGGTAGCACGTTTTCATGCATAGATCTTAAAGTACTTTACAAAAAAGGTCAGTATGAAGATCACTCTTTTACAAATGGAGAAACTGAGGTACAGAGAGGGGATGCAACATAAAACAAGTCAGTGAAAGAGCCAGGAGGAGAGCCCAGTCTTCTGAGTGCTAGCCTAGTGCTCGAGCCACAAGGCCATGCGGCTTCCTTCTCAGAGCTTTCGTCCATTGGGAGCTTGCTAGAAAGCCAGCACCTGTCCATTAAAACAGGACACATGCATTCTGTTTGAAATGCTTGTCCTGTCCAACCTCAAATTCTCTGATGCTTCTGAGTAGTTTAGACATGGAGTGAAACTGGCACAGGTGTTTCACAGGGTGTTGAGTTTCTTCCATGTGCATTAAAATCATTTCAAAACAATTTAACAATATAATTCGTGAAAGGAATAATATGTGAAAGGAAATCTACAGTGTTTTCAAGGCTGGCTTGTTGCTCTTAAACTTGCAGTTTTTAAGCGCCCTCTCTGGAGCACGGGTTTTATCCAATCTTTATTATCATTTTTATTTGCTTTAAGATAAGGCCACTGTGCTGGGGCATACAGGTAATGAGTTAGCCGCTGGCCCAAAAGAGAGGATTATTATTCCTTTTTTAGCAATGGCGAATTGAGATGTTAAGTGAGTCTTCCCAGGACACACAGTGAAGCTGTGGCAGAACTGGGATTTGATCTGAGTAGAGCTGGGCAAATCACTGTTTTTTTGATTTGGTGGCCGAAACCGACCCCTGTCCCCCAAAATTGTTTTGGGTTGAACAAAACGTTTCGTTTCCGCCTAGGGTGTTTGTTCTCCTTTTCTGTGTTTGTTCATTAAATCTAGCTGCCTTTCTAAATGCAATGTTGTGTTGAAATATATGGTTTTGCAAACAAAATGTTTCGAGGTGACCTGAAGGTGCCTTTTTTTAGTGACTAATGTATTCACCGAAAAAAAATTCACCCAACTCTAGGGCCAGTGCCTTAACCACAGGGCTATGCTTCTTCTCTCTATGGCTTGGTCCAAGATTCCATAACTGGCTCACCGTGGTTGCCTTCAGTGTCTGGATGCTGGGTGGGACTGATGGGCCTGTGATATACAGGAGAGACCAACTGATCTGGCAGTCCCTTCTGGCCTTAAACTCAGTGACACTATAAGAATATTATCTTAAATACCTGAAAGGACAAAATGCACACCCTGGTCGCAGTGAATTAAGGAGTAGCCACAGCAACTTTTCCTGGGCAGAGGAGGTTCTAAAACTCAATTTGGTGGTGTCATCTGGGACCAAGCCTGAAACCTCACTGGGATGCGGCTTTGATCCTGCCTTTGAGAGGCCACACAGCACAATCAAAACCCTGGAACACAAAGTGCCTCTAAAACCTGGCAAGTGCAATGCTGAAAGAACAGTTAAAACAGAGACGGGGTTTTAAAAAAAAAATCTTTCTCTGCAGCTTGTAGGAAAAAGTCTGTATGAGGCTGGAGTGTGTCAGCACATGATCACATTACAGCTCTCAAGGGCGCAGAGAGCCCAGCCACTATGGGACTGAAATCGAAGAACTTGTCTTGGCAAGATTGCATGGAGCCCATTCCCTTAGCTCAAATGACAGTGCACTGGCCTGGAGTGCGGGATACTTGGGCTCCTAACCCCTCCACTTAATTAACTTATTAAATTGCTAGTTAAAAGACGAGCGACAGTCTGGTTGTATCTGTGGAGCACAGAGATTTACTCCTGGGGGAATTCTGCGCCACAAAATTAAAAATTCTGCGCACAATATTTTAAAATTCTGCATATCTGATTTGTCAAAATAACACAATATAATCACGCCAGTTTCAATTATTTCAAAATACCTGTCAGCAAGAATGTCTGTAAAAATACAGACCAAAAAAAATTCAGGAAGTGTTTTTGGACAAATAGTTTTCTTACTAGGCATATTAATACAGACCTTTGAGTTCATTTAATACGGAACTGTACTTCCTGCACCCCTCAGAAGCCGTGCAAAGGCTTGGGGGAGTCAGAGGTAATGGAGGAGCTGAGGGAGAAGGAAGAGTGAAGCCTGAGAGTGAACCAGGCAGGTTGTTGGGTGTGGGTGGGAGAAGTATGGAACAGGGTTTTTGGGCGGGGGGGATTGTTAGGGAGGTGAGGAGCCTCCCCCATGCAGACCCTGGAAGACCCCTAGCCTCTCCCATTCAGTATGGCACATCTGCCCTTGTCCTCATGTGGTCCTGCCTCCCCACTCCCCTGTCCCCGTGTGGCTCTGCAGCCCCATCTCTACCCCATCCCCATGTATCCCTGCAGCCCCCCTTCCCCATGTGGCTCTGAAGACTCCTCCCATTCACCCCCTGGCTCAATGCTGTCACCTCAATAGCTCTTGAGCCTGCACCCTAGTGTGTCCCCCACTAGCCCTTCTGAACCCCATTCTGTGTTTCCCCTGCAGCCCTGGGTGCCCCGCTCTGTCCCATGCCTTCTCACCTGGCCGCACTGTGAGGACTGCAGCCACTCTGCTGGCTGGCTGCCTTCTCTTCTGGCACCACAGCAGCCTCTGCTGGGCAAAAGGTGTAACTGCAGCACCTCTCCAGTAGGATCTATATTCTGCGGAGAAAAAAAATCTGTGGGGGACATGAATTCTTTGTGTCTGCCATGGTGCAGAATTCCTTCAGGAGTAGCAATTGGTCTCAGTTTATGGCCTGGAGCCACCAGCAATCCCCACAGTGTTGCCATGCGGGTCATAGAACTAAAGATGCAAGCATGGACCTCTTAAGGGTGAGAGAGGGAGGGAGCCCCACAAAATTACATAGCTGGAGAGAATGTGCTACAGGAAAGTCCCATTTTTCTAAACATTCCTTCTCCCTCACACCCTTTTTTTTTCTAGATCCTTTCTTTGGTCAGCGTTACATCCATGTCCTGGGTAGGAGAAAGCTGTATCATGTGGTGAAATACACAGGTGGATCTGCAGAGCTGGAGTTCTTCGTGGAGGGTCTCCGCTTCCCGGATGACACCTTCCCTGGGCTGGTCTCCATCAACATCAGCCTTCTAGAGTCATTAACTGAGGTTGTTGGACATGAGAGGGAGGGAAGGGCATGATGTCCCCTGGGAACAGGATGTTTAATTGCATGGGTTTAGCAACACTGCGGACGTAGCAAGCTGTGAAATATCAGTCAACTGGCATGATGCATCAGTTGACATCAGGGAGATTAATTTATTTCAGTAACCACTGGAAGCCCAAGAACAGGTCAAATGTGCTAAACCCAGGGATGTTTGTGAATTACATTTCCTTCCAGATGCACTCTTGTGCCACTCTTGTCTTACAGTAATCATTGCATGGAGACTGGATGTCTCAAGGAATCAGTAATGGGATATTGAGTCTTTAGCCTGTAAGTTGCTCATTCAAATCCAGTCCAAGCTGGTAGGGCCTGAAAGGTGTTACACAGACTTTTCAGAGTCCCGTATGAAGTGAGTTTGGTGAGTCTCAGTTCAGTTTTTCATGAATAGATTCCATATCACATATGTCACCATAGTTGGCACTGGTTGGCTCCCTCACTGGCAGCCTCACCAGAGAGGCCAAGGAGTGACTGGGCCATAGACATTAAGTCGCTGTTATCCCAGCCTTGAAGTGATCATTCCAACTGAGCCTTAAAGCACATTGGGTGGACAGCTTGTGGATATCACTTTATACCACGGCCTTTCACCCTATATCATCATTTATCCCCCAGATAAAGCAGACCCAAAATGCTGTCACATCAGGGTTTGATTCTGACCACTACCCCCTGGGTAAATCAAGAGCACTTCCACTGGAGTCTTGCCAGTGCAAAACGGGCATGAGTGAGATCAGAATCAGCCCCCAAGAATTCTCAGCATCCTCACACCAGCAGCAGAGTTCTGCAGTCACTTTGCATAAGTGACGACACAAGATGGGGACGAATCAGGTTTTCAGTCTCCAAGGCTCCTGTGTCCTTCAGGACTAAATTCTCACCTGGGCAGAGCAAATAATGTCTGTGCAAAGCAAAGAGCTAAATGTGTGAGTGTAACATAATGAAATCTGTGGTGGGTAGGGGAGCCTGCACCGGTTCTTAACGCTCTGTGTGTGAGTGTTTCTATTTTAGAGGGAACAATGATCCATGCCAAGACCACAAGGGATTTAATGTTCCATGTCTCAGTGGGGTTGCAGCAGGAGTGGAGGGAGATATATAACCTCTCTCTCCAGGGGCTGCACCCCAGTAGTAAACTCCTCCTCCTACCCTCCTTTTGAGACTTACAGGCATTCAGGTTAATTTGGGGTCTTCCCCAGCTGGATCCGGCTAGAAGCTGGTGCGAGCCATCGTCTTCCCCATTAGAGCTGTTATGTAACAGAAGAAGGAGCTGGTGATGTTAAAGCTCAACATGTCACTTAGCACATCTAATGTGCCAACTTTAAATTGGCCCGGGGCTGAGAGATTTATTTCGAAGTCCTTTTTTTGTTTTAAGTTGTCAGTGTCTTTTTGGAGCATGCTGCACCTGCTTGCCGATCATTTCGAGTGAGCTGAATTTTATGGAGACACAAGCCATCTAATGAAACTTTACCTACCGCCAACAGACTCAGCCTTTCTCTGAGATTAGAGTGTGCCGCTGCATGTCATATGACTTGCATAGGGGGTTGGCACTGTGATCTCCCCGCTAAGACCTGGCTGGGATGATTTAGTTGGGGTTGGTCCTGCTGTGAGCAGGGGGTTGGACTGGATGACCTCCTGAGGTCTCTTCCAACCCTAATCTTCTGTGATTCTATGGTTCTGTGATGTCACTGCTCACACAATTGGGTTTACAGAACACAGCAATCGTGGTTGTCTTTCTGCCAGGAGATTAGTAGAGAAGCATGAGGTTAATTCCACTAGGGATGTAAAATGTTAATTGGTTAACCTGTTACCAGGTAAGCATTAGTTTTACCAGTTAACCTGTCTTAACTGTTAACCCCTGGGCCGACCAGCCTGCCAACCCCAGCAGCCCCAGCCGCACCTGCTGGCCGGATCGGCCCCAGCCCAAGCTGTGCCAGCCGGCCCTTTAATCAGTTAATCATTTAACCAAAATATTTGTAGTCGTTTAAATGTTTAACTTTTTAAACAATATTTACAACCCTAAATTCCACTGTTTTAAACAATATCTACATCCTAAATTCCACTGCCTACATTCCAATTTGGGCAAATCTGAGATGCCACAAGCCAGCTGGACCTGGGAAATCTGTCCCTAGGAATGTGCGCTTCCCCGGAATCTAAGTACCCAGACAATATCAGTGCAGAACGTACTGTATCTGCATAACACAAATAAGCAGGCACCTATGGGTTAAGGAATCCCTAGAGTGCAACATAAGATCCCAAATTAAAAGGGTATCCATAACATCCCTGCATCTCTTCACTTCACAGCACATCTATTGGCCTCAGCTCAGTCATTCAGCTTTCCACTGCTTTTGCTTTATGGCTGCATTGACCCTTCCAACTTCTGGGTTACATTAGGACACTTTTCCACAGTTACTCCATGGTTCCCAGAAATAGGGTCCACAGGAGCCACGGAAAACGGTCTGAGATAGTCCTGCGGCCAGATCTGCAGCTCGTGTAAATCAGCGTAGCCCTCTGGAAGCCAAAAGACCTGTGCCAACATACACCAGCTGTGGATCTGGCCCACTGACTCCTCAGGCTCGGAAGTGGGCCTCATCTCGCTGTACTGTGGTGGGATTGAGTGAATTACTCTGAACTTATCCCTAGCAGATATCTCTCAACTCTGGGAGTAAGAGTTCAGCACTCAGCAAATCTTGGGTGACCTGTTCAACTGCCTGTTTCACCCGCGGCCGTAGGGACGCCGACCTATACATCCATTGTCTACCCTTTCTGTTCACCCACTCGTGCGTTGTTACTATTGAGCTTTGCAGCCCTATGAATGTGCTGATTGTCTGCAATGTTCTGCTTCACCTCCAGGGGATTCCACGGGCTCCGATTTTCACAGACACGGTCGTTTTCCGAGTTGCTCCGTGGATAATGACTCCAAACACCTTGGCACCAGTCAACGTTTTTGTATGCAGGTAAAGAGCCAGTGAAGATGCCTCCCTATACACATGCCAACTTGTTGCTGGCATGACCACGCATGTCTTGGGACATGAATGATTGCAGGGCATGGTGCAGGTGCAGGTGCAGGCACCATGCCAACAGATTTTGTTGCTCAGTGCCTGTCTATATACCCTGTTAGAAACCCGACCTTCTAAAAACTTGAGCTGAGAGCAGTTCTATTGATTTGTTAATCTATTAAGTATTGAGAGTCAGGATGGCTAGACTCAACCAGCTGATTCAAAGATAAGGATGATGGGAGCTCCAGTACAAAGTTAAGGAACACTCATGATGGAAGCACCAGTAGAAAGTATTGCACAACACTTTTGTTATTATGAGGAACTACTGGACTTCATTCATTCCTGTTTTTTCCAACATTTCCTGCTGCAATTCCACTGAAGTTGAGTTACGCCAGGGATGATCCACTCAATTGACTATATAAAGTCAAAGGAGGTTAGAAATACTGGCGTTGTCAGTCCATAAACCTATTGTCGTGTCCAGCTGGTAAGGAATCTGTGCATGGTTATTATTGGAGCTGTGCAAATATCATCAAAAATGTTCTGAAATGTTCCAGGGCCAATCCCAGCCCAGAACTGTTTGTGCGTGGAGACAATAACCATAGTCCCCTTCAAAAATGTGTGAGTTTTCAAACATCATGTGTTTTCAGTAGGAAATGAAATTTCATCTGAAAGCAACTTGAAATCTTGATGTGTCCTCTCTCAAGAACAGGGCTATGTAGCAGTGAAATCTAGATGAGAAAAGGTATAACACGATCCAGTGGCTGAAAACTGAATCATTGTGATCAGCTACTAGTACTCGTAGATCAAGAAGTCACTCCCTTAATTGTCCCTTTGTTACACTAAATAGATAGAGCTCTTTGAATCGATCACTGTAAGGCAGGTTTTCTCATCCTGGAGATCGTCCCAGCATGGCAGAGTTCCCAGCCCAAAATCTAAACCCATCCATCGGAACCCAGCTCGGTAATATGCTGCCAACAGCAGTCTGCTGCTTCAGCAGCCTAGCCCTATAGCTGTGGCCAGATTCATACACGTCACTTCCCCAGCCTTACCACCGACAGTATTTAACTCCCAGCTTCCAGTAAGAGTTTGGAAGGGTATATTTGCCAGGGACAATTCACTTTCAAAGGCCTGGGAAGTGGTACATAATTTTCGGCCCCCTCTCCATTCTGTGAGCTTCCCCCCCTTCCCCGCCTCCTCTTCCAATGTCTTCCCATTTCCCTTTGTTTTCACAGTGTGAAGGATAATTATCTTTTCCTGAAGGAAGTGAAGAGCTTAGTGAGCAAAGCCAATTGCGACCTGAAGGTCTGCTTTGGGTACATGAATCGTGGAGACCGCTGGATGCAGGTGAGGTGGTGTGGGAAATGGTGGCCGACACATAGACTTTTCCTTCCTTTAGTACGTTAAACAATTCCAGTGTTAAAACCTGCCAGCCATAAGCCGTCGTTAAATGAGGTTGGTTTGTGTTAGTCTCCAGGGCAGGGCTTGCCCAGTCTGGCTTCAGACACTGCCTCAGTTTCCCCTTCCTTAGAGCTCTCCCTCCAGACTCAGTTCTTTGCAGCCCTCCTAGCTGGGACTTCTCACCTCCTGCTCCTTGCAGGTCTCTCTCTCCCAGGCTTCAACCTTGGAGCTCCGGAGAGTTCTCATCTGCTCTCTTCCCAGCAGTCTTGTTGTCTCCTTGGCATCACGCCCCTTCCTAAAGGCCGGCTGCCCTTATACTCCCAACAGGCCTAGTTCAGTCACATGACATCCTTGTCACGTGATCCCCTAAACTCGTGTCTATCACCTAGGGAGCTGGGCAAAGCCTGGCACGGATGCAGCTGAGCCCCCACCTCTTAAAGGGCCACCTCACCAGAAACTGAGTCGTATAAACTACAAAGCTTTGTTTGATGATGGTCAGTTCCTCATTGGCATGACTGTAGCCTCTAGGAGCCCTGCTGATGGACAGGGCCCCATTGTGCTAGCGGTATAGAAACACTGAACACAGAGAGAGTTCCTGCCCCAGAGAGCTTACTGGGATCATCTCTGCTTTGGGTAGGGCGCTCTGGGGATGAGGGGAGGGGGCTCTGAGTCTTAACTGAGGTTTGCTGGCAGATCTATTCCAGGTGCTCCAGGGCTGGATTGAGGAGCACTATCCAAGTGGGGAGGAAGGCTTGCATAAAACACCTGGCTGGAACTGGCGGCGCCCCACTTCTGAAAGCCAGACACTTGTTTTCTCCGTGCGTCAAGGCCCCCTCAAATGAGCGGATGCTTGTGAAAATGTAACTTTTCCCCTCTCTGCACTCCTCTCCCCCTCTGTGAAATGGAGCCGATAGTCGCCAACAAGAGCTTGGCTGAAAGGCTCTCCGGCCCACATCCTCCACAGTAACCAGATGCCTAATTCCTATTGAAATCAGTGGAAGTTGGGTGCCTAAATACCTTTGAGGATCTGGGCCTCAGTCAGTGCTGAGTATAGGGTGCCCACCCATCCCAAATTGGGTGGGACAGTCCCAAAATTCAGCATTCTAGTCCCGGTCCCAGGTTGAATGACTCCAGGACATCATTTGTCCCGGATGCCCTGCAGCGCCGCGCCGGGCCTGCCCAAGGCTCAGGGGCAGTGCCAGCCTCTTCCTGGTAGGGACAGGGATTGAGGTGCAGGTGCTTTTTTGCCGCCCCAAGCGGTAAAGAAAAAAAAAAGCAAAAAACAATTAAGCTGCCGCCAAAGTTCCACCGAGGATGACGAGAGGGAGTGAGGGACCTGCTGCCGAATTGCTGCCGAAGACCCGGACATGCCGCCCCTTTCTATTGGCTGCCCCAGCCACCTGCTTCCTTCGCTGGTGCCTGGAGCCGGCCCTGCTGAGGTGGGCCATAGCCCCCCCATTGCCATGAGGCTGTGTTCCCTGCTTCTCCCCCCCGAGGCCCCGCCCCGGCGAGTCCTGAAGCTGGAGCCAGGCAGTAGTAAGAGCTGCCCAGGGAACCCAGGCCACTGTGTGGAGCCCGGGGGGTGGCATGCCCCGGGGGGTGGGGACACAGGCTGGGGAGAGTCTGGGACTTCAGGGCTCCCCACATCAGCCCGTGCTCCCTGGGAGACTCCTACATGACCCAGTTCCAGTTTCTGGCTTGGCCAGAGAGTGGGGCCTCAGGGGAAGAGGAGAAGTGGGGGCGGAGCCATGGAGGGGGGCGGGGCACCTCCATGTGTCCTGCTTTTGTCTTTTGAAAAGGTGGCCACTCTAGCTGAGTATGAGTGTGTCACTAGTGCTTCTCCATCTGCCTGTACGTAATGGATGGCTTTTCTCACTTGGACAGGATGAAATCGAGTTTGGCTACATACATGCTCCTCACAAATGCTTCCCTGTGGTTCTGGACTCTCCCAGAGATGGGGACCTGAAAAACTTCCCCATCAAAGAGATTCTGGTAAGAGCAGCCTGTCTGTTTTGCAAACACATTTGGTCTCTCTTGTATTGTCTCCTGGCAGAGGAAGAGGCTTATCGTTATCAATGAGCATCTTCCAGGCCAGGTGATAAAAGAATAGGAACCAAATCCTGAGGCCCCCTATAGGGGCAAACTCCCTTTGAAGACTACAGGAATTTGCTTGAGTGGGACTGGGATCTGCCTATGGACTTCAGGGGTCTGTGTCATGGATCCTGAAGCAGGACTGGGCCCTGTGAAAGCACTTGGTGATTTCCCCCCCACACTCTGATGTTGTAATGGGGTTTATCTCTACAAACAGGAATCTGATGCCTAATCCAGTTCTGGGTTTAAGATCTGTTTAGACCTTTCTCCAAAGGCTGCGCCCAGCTCAACAGGGCCACCCAGAGGATTCAGGGGGCCTAGAGTCTTCAGCGGCAGGGGGTCCTTCCACTCAAGGACCCGCCGCCAAAGTGCCCTGAAGACCCGCGGCAGGGGCCCAACACCGCCGAATTACCGCAAAAGACCCAGCACTTCGGCGGCGGGTCCCGCTTCAGCAGTAATTTGGCAGAGGGGGGGTCCTTCCGCTCCGAGACAGAAGGACCCCCCGCTGCCAAAGACCTGGAGCGGAAGAAGCTCCGGGGGCCCAAGCCCCACAAGAGTTTTACAGGACCCCGGGAGCGAGTGAAGGACCCCGCTCCAGGGGCCTCGAAAAACTCTCCTGGGGGCCACTGCGGGGCATGGGGCAAATTGCCCCATTTGCCCTCCCCTCTGGGCAGCCCTGCAGCACAATTTCCCAGTGTGAAAGAACATAATTCTGTGAGGGTAGCTCATATGGTATCAGCATTTCCTGCTTTCCCGGTGACCAGGAAACCTCTCTGATTGTTTCCAAGCCTCAATCTCAAATAGTCTTATGCAAATCTATATTGTGTGATAGAGCCAGGCCAGTTGGAAATAGCGGCATAGTAGAAGGGAGATATACCAGCCACTGGATAAGCAGTTTTCTGTTCCCTGAGTGACCAGAGCAGTGGCTGCTCCAGGCTAATGAGAACACCTGTCCAATAACCTGCTAAGAGTCAGATGAGGCTGTTAAACACCTGACTCTAATTAAGGCCCTCTGATGCTATAAAGGGCTCACTCCAGTCAGGCCAAAGGGAACCAGGAGCCAGAGGAGAGGAAGTGTGTGCGAGCAAGGAACTGGAGCAAGAGGCGTGCAAGACGCTGAGAGTGAGTAGGCATCCTGCTGGAGGACGAGAAGTACAAGCATTATCAGACATCAGGAGGAAGGTCTGGTGGTGAGGACAAGAAGGTGTTGGGAGGAGGCCATGAAGAAGTAGGCCAGGGATGTGTAGCTGTCGCGCAGCTGTACCAGGAGCACTCTAGACAGCTGCAGTCCACGGGCCCTGGCTGGAACCTGGAGTAGAGAGCGGGCCCGGGTTCCCCCCAAACCTCCCAACTCTGATCAGACACAGAGAAAAAATTGACCTGGACTGTGGCGTCTACCAGAGGGGAAGGTCTCTGGGCTGTTTTCCGACCCACAGGGTGAATCTGTGAGGTGAACAAATCCGCCAATAGTCGCAGGACCCACCAAGGTAGAGGAGGAACTTTGTCACAATTGATATAATTAGATTCTCAGATTTTAATGCATTTCATTTTGATAATGACAAAACATATTATAATGTAAAATATTAAATATAATCTTGTAAATATAACATATCATAATCAATGTTTTATAATATAAAAGTCAAAGAGAACTGAAACAAGAAAGCCTGAATGAAACACTCCATTTCAATTTTGAATTGTTTCAATGAATTCATTGAAATCAACACGTTCCCATGAAACATTTTGATTTTGCTGAAACAACTTTTTCCATTGGAAAACTGTTTCTGTCTCAAATTTTTCAAACAGTTTTGCATAAAACCAAGAGCCAAGTTCTCCTCTGCACTGTGACCGTGCAGCCGCATTGATTTCACCGGGCTTCCAAAAGCATAACAGAGAACGTGGCCCAGGTTTCAAAGAATGAGATGAGATAGATAAAAGAGAAACCGCAGAGGCTGGCAGGGAGACTCTGGAACAAACTGCTACAAGATGAGTTTTTAATGCCATATATTCACTGTGCAGGTGACCGAGAGAGGTTACTATCCCCGTCTGTCCACTTCCAGTTTGCTGAGGCTTTTAAGTCATAGGTCATAGTTTAGTAAAGAATCATAGAATTGCAGGACTGGAAGGGACCATGAGAGGTCATCTAATCCAATCCCCTGCACTTATGGCAGGACTAAGCCATCAAGGGAGATGTCCCATGTCCCATGAATCACCCTTTCTGCTAAATCCTTCCTGGTCCAGGAACCAGCTACTCTTCTGCTTCACAGAAACATTCTGGTTTCTCCCAGCTGACCTTTAACCCAGAAGGGGAGGGAACACCCCCAGTTCTCCTGCCCAGGCATCCCAGATTGAGGTGGTCATGGGATAGCCCTAACATCTATTTAAATTGAGAGGCATGGTTTCTTGCCATGGTTCCAGGGCAAGGTGGATTCCTTGTTCCTGCTTATTTGAGGCTAAGGGCTTTTTTGTGTCCCTGTAAATGTGTGGCATCCCGTTCATAAGGAGAGGAAAGGAAAACCTACTAGGAGTCACTTACCCACTGGATCGGGGTGCGGGGGGAGGGAGGATGCAGTCAACTGCCACGTGGTTGTTTTCAGGGCTTGTCACTCGTGAATGTAAAGGGCCAGCTCTCAGGAAGTTAGGCTGGGAAAAGTTCCCATCAAAGCAGGGACTCTAGCCTGAGGAGCTAGAGTAGAGAACAGGGAGCTGTGTGTGCAGAGACAGGCTTGAATGCAAGGCATCTGGCTGAGAGACATCCCCAGGCTTTACATGCTGTAGCCCAGTGTCTTTTTTTTGTTCATATAGATATTCTGGTTCTGTTATAAAACCTGTATCCCTCCTGCCTCTCTGTGGCCCATCTCCTGAGCAGCTCTGAACCCTCTGACCCACCGCCCAAAGCCAGATCCATCCAGAGACTGCAACAGACAGCTCCAGCCGAGAGCTGGCAAAATCCTTGTCAGCATCTAGCAATGCTATGGCATGGGGGAGTCAAGCAGGGAGCTTTCCACAGCCATTCATTCTTGCTCGGTGGTTGGATTCCTATTTGTTCTATAGAAGGTGTCCAGATCTGAATTCGTGGGGGGTGGTTTGGATCCCAAGCCAATCGCAGCAGGCCCATCTCTCGGGGCAGCTGGTAATCAGAGAAAAGAGCGAGGCGCCACAGAACGAACACAAGCGGCTCCCTTCGCTATGTGTCCACTCTTAGAAGGGTATCTGCTTTTAAATGCATTGAAATATATCATTTACTGTGCCTCCAATGAGTACAAAGTCCTGGAGTCACCATGCAGGATGGGAACAGCACATCGACCGTCTTCTTCACAAATAACCCAGGCAACTACTTATTTCTGCCTCCCCCGGATAAATTCTTTCCTTAGTATTTAGAGAAGCAATTTCAGCCTTGGGAGCAGCTAACGTATTATATTCCCATCTTGTGCTTTGAAGCCTCACCTAATCCCCCTTCTATCTCTCCAATCTAATTTTCCAGCTCGCATGATTTAGCCCCCACACACTTCCTACTCCCCAGCGAGGCGCGTGCCTTGCCGTGATCCTTTGGGGGCCCACATCACAAAAAAGAGATGAGAGGGAATTAGCCTCTCGGAGTGAAACTGAGCTTTGCTGGAGCTGACAGGGCTTGAATGCTCCCGGGGCAGTGGGGATGAAATGGCCATGGGGAGGAGAACGATGGTGTACTGGAGCCTGGCGGGCAGCATCCCTCTCCACTGTGCATGAAAACAAAGAGGGTTAGCACATCTTACAGACCCAGTCCCTTCCCGCAATAACTAGACAAAGCCTTGAGCAATTTCATCAGGGTGAGTGAGGATGGCCCAAGCCACAGAGCAGGAGTTGAACCGCCTCATGGTCACTTCTCCTATCTAGGACCTGGGGGAGACACACACACACACACACACCCCCAGTACCAGTGTGCTCCCCTTTGGCAGGGAGGGAAGAAATGAATGAGCTACCTGGTGGTGGATCATCTACCCTGGCCATCCCCAAACAAACCGTGTACAGGCAGCCCCAACCCCTGTCCCATCCCACCACCCCCACAAAGCAGATCTGTGCTGGTTCTACTCCAGGTGGGGCCCTCTGAACCCGTTGTATTAGCCCTCGAGTCTCTTGTGTGATTCTCAGCTGTGGGTTAAAATTGCACAAGAGTGACAGGTTTCAGAGTGGTAGCCATGTTAGTCTGTATCAGGAAAAAGAACAAGGAGTCCTTGTGGCACCTTAGTGACTAACAAATTTATTTGAGCATAAGCTTTTGTGGGCTAAAACCCACTTCATCAGATGCATGCAGTGGAAAATACAGTAGGACATTATATATACACAGAGAACATGAAAAAATGGGTGTTACCATAGCAACTATAATGAGAGTAATCAATTAAGGTGGGCGATTATCAGCAGGAGAAAAAAAACTTTTGTAGTGATAATCAGGATGGCCCATTTCCAACCGTTGACAAGATGGTGTGAGTAACAGTAGGGGGTAAAATTAGCATGGGGAAATAGTTACTTTGTGTAATGACCCATCCACCCCCAGTCTTTATTCAAGCCTAATTTAATGGTGTCCAGTTTGCAAATTAATTCCAATTCTGCAGTTTTTCATTGGAGTCTGTTTTTGAAGTTTTTTTGTTGGAGTATTGTGACTTTGAGGTCTGTAATTGAGTGACCAGGGAGGGTGAAGTGGTCTCTGACTGGCTTTTGAACATTATAATTCTTGACGTCTGATCTGTGTCCATTTATTCGTTTGCGTAGAGACTGCCCAGTTTGGCTGATGTACATGGCAGAGGGGCACTGCTGGCACTGGGGGGAAATACCCAGGAGCGCAGCTGAATGCAAATGGCCTTATTAGCCTTGCCTTGCGTTCGTTGAAAACCCACTTCCTCCCCCTGCCAAAATCAGCTGCTGACTCCTTTGATCGGACCGTTGTGAAACAAAACGGATGTGCAGGTGATGGAGAACAGTGACCATGACCCACACAAGGCATTTTTCCCAAGCAGACACATCCAGGGCATATTTTTTCTCCACTGTTTATGTTTTAAAATTAGATTTTCACTCAGCAATCTTATAACGAGCCATGTACGGTCATTGCCAGCATGCTAGAGCCATATGCCTGTGGGCTCTTTGCAAGCCAGCGCCTATAGGATCAGCTTTGATCAGAGACAGAAACACCATATGGCCCTTCTGCAGTTTTCCAGCTGCTGGGATAAAGCACTAATGGGATTTCAAGACCGTTCTATCTCAGGAAGTTTGAATAGCATAGCTGAGATTTCAGCAAAGCTTCCCTCCTCATTTGAGCTCCCATTTATAGATCCCATAGAGACCTTGATTCACTAACCTCAGACAAGCAGTATCCATTACCGGGGCCATCAATGGGCCTTCTGCAGCTCCCCCTCAAAAATGCAAATCTAAGTGAGGTTGTAAATAAGGATCTGGCAATGACCAGGGCTGGGAGCAAGGGCTTGGAGGTTCTATTCCCAGTTCTGCCCTTTATTCACTTGAGATAAAACATTCACGTGGCTGTTGATTTTGGCTGCCTTGTTATTTGTCTGCCCAACTTGAGACATCCAGGGTCTGCTTTTCAGGAACACTGAGCCCCAGCAGTTCCCACTGATTCCATTTGGAGCTAGGTCCACTCACAAGCTTTGAAAAGCAGACACTGGGGACCAGATAGTCCAAAGAATTTAGCTCTTATTTAGGGGCCTAAATAAAGAGGTGAGATTTTCAGAAACACTCAGCCCCCTGCAGCTCCCTTTGAGAACAAGGGATACCAGGTGCCAGACACATATGAAAATCAGGCTGCTTAGGGTACGTCCATACTACCCGCCGGATTGGTGGGTAGCGATCTATGTATCGGGGATTGATTTATTGCATCTCATCTAGATGCGATAAATCGATCCCCCCTGCGCTCCCCGTCGACTCCGGAACTCCACCAGGGCGAGAGCCGGTAGCCGTTGATCCCACGCCATGAGGATGGGAGGTAAATTGAAATAAGATACGTCGACTTCAGCTACGCTATTCCCGTAGCTGAAGTTGCATATCTTACGTCAGCTCCCCCACCACCACCCCTCCCCAGTGTAGACCAGCCTCTGTAGGCAGCTAAATGGGAACTGAGCTCTTTTGGAAATCTGGCTCTAGGCGTCTCGAGTTGGGGAACCAAAACCTTGTGGCATCCCAAACCAATAGCCCCTTTGGCGAATGTTGGTCTTAACTTCTCGGTATCTCAGTGGAAAGGCTAGCTGAGCAGGTTATGAGACCATGGTACAGACCAGTGATCTCAGTGGTTCAGGAGCTAAATTAGTGAACGATATGACCCAAAAGAGCCCCAGTAGTGTGAATTTGTTGTTTCATTTACATTTCCCCTCCATGGATCACCACCTTGTAGTGGTGGAGAGGCTTGCGTGTCTCAATGACCCCGAGAGCGATGCTGCCTGGAGTCATGTACTCCCTTAGGGCTACCCGTGGCAGAATGGTCAAAGGCGAGGTTCCAGACAAAGTGTGATCCAAGAAGTCCCTAACAACAGAGCACAGGGAGGATAACTGCACAATGAAGGTGAAACTGTTGTGTAATGTTACAATGGCTGTGAAGGTTGTCATAAACAGATAGCTAAGGGTTAATGTTTCTTTCATCTGTAAAGGGTTAACAAAGGGAACCTAACACCTGACCAGAGGACCAATCAGGAAACCAGATTTTTCAATTGATATGTAAATTAAACAAAACAAAAGCCACTTTATTTACCTGTGTGTTTTGCTGGGGTTGTTTCTGGACCGAACCCATGGAGGTAGTGGAAAGAATTAATGAGGTTACCTATAATGTGGGGAAACCCCATGGCCGGGGAAGTGTGCAAACAGTGCATGTGAACAGAATGAAGGCCTACCATGCAAGGGAGGTAAATGTGAACATGATCTGTTGTGCTGAGGAAGAGGCAGGGCCCATCCCTTTAATTGACATGGTTGCTGAAAGCCAGGAGGAGACACCTCTCGAGAGCATTGAAAAATCCGGTTTCCTGATTGGTCCTCTGGTCAGGTGTTACGTACCCTTTGTTAACCCTTTACAGGTGAAAGAAACATTAACCCTTAGCTATCTGTTTATGACAAAGGTGGATGAAGGCTGCAGCAGATAGAGGATCTCCAATCATCATGGTGTCCGTGCCATTGGTTTCAAGTCCTCTATCTGTCAAGGGTAGTTTGGTGCCTGTTATGCACCAGTCTCCCCACTTCAAAAGAAGTCCTCCAAAGGCATCTTCCAGTTTTTGGGAAAATAACATTTGCACTACTCAAAAGTCTGGTGGCGATCAGTGAGTGGCGACGGGAACAGGACAGTGAAATCTGGAAGTTCTTAGTCACAGACCAACACACACACGGTGTGTGTGTGATACAGTCGTCTTTCTCGACGATTGAGGTGGGTTGAGCATCTCGGCCGCTGCACCCATGACTGAGCAGTCCTTTTTAGGATCCACTCTGCTTACCCCACATGGGGAAGGGGTTGGAAAAGGTACCCTAAAAATAGTCTTGCCTCTGTTTTTCCTGGCTGAATAGCCACATCCAGCAGGATCACCACCTCAGCAGTTGAAAATGTAAGAAACTTTTCAACTTTGGAACTTGGAACATCCGTACCCTGATGGACAACTCAAACAGTGACCAACCGGAGCGACGTACAGCCATTATTGCTCATGAATTGAGTTGGTTTAATATCGATATTGCTGCTTTGTCCAAAACTAAAGCTGATGAAGGACAGGTGAGGGAGGAGAACGGAGGATACACCTACTTCTGGAAGGGAAAATCTATGGATGAACCCCGATTGCATGGAGTGGGCTTTGCTATAAAGAACAGTCTTATAAGGTGTCTCTCTGAGGTACCTGGTGGTATGAATGAGGGGTTTATGACACTCCGATTGAGGTTCACCAGAAATCAACAGGCAACTATTGTGAGCATCCATGCACCAACACTGGATGCCGATGAGAATATAAAGGAAGATTTTTATTTTCAGTTGGAAACCATTTTATTGGAGACCCCTACAGAAGATAAGATCAGCCTTCTGGGGGATTTCAATGCACATGTTGGACGAGACTCAGACCCATGGAAAGGAACAATCGGGAAAGAAGAAGTTGGCAAAAGCAATTCAAATGGAATTCTGCTCCTGACCAAGTGTGCTGAACATGAACTTATTATTATGAACACTCTTTTCTAACAATAGGAAAAGTTCAAAACATCTTGGAGATACCCATGGTCAAAGCACTGGCATCTCCTCGACTATGTAACAGTTCATGCCCGATGTCATAGTGACGTACTTCTCACAAGAGCAGTGACAAGTGCTGATGACTGTTGGACTAATCGTTGCCTTATTCGATCCACAATGAAAATGAAGATCACTCCCAAAAGGAGCCTGCAAAAGAAGCAGGTCAGACGCAAACTGAAGGTTCAATATTTGAAGGACCCTATTAAGCGTGACCACTTCCAAGCAGTCTTAGAAGAAAAGCACCCATCAGAGTTTCTGGAAGAAATTGAGGAACACTGGAGCCAGTTGAAAGCAGTAATCATCAGTGTCTGTGAGGAAACCATAGGCTACCAGCCAGAAAACATCAGGACTGGTTTGATGAGAATGATGCTGAAATTGAGCAACTCATCAATGAAAAGAGAATGGCATTTCGTGCTTGGCAGAATGATATAAATTGTAATGTAAAGAGAGATGCTCATGCCAAGATGAGGGCAGAAGGCCAGCGTAAAACCAGAGAACTCAGGAACAAATGGTGGACTGCGAAAGCACAAGAACTCCAACATCTCTCGGACATCCACAATACATGTGGTTTCTTTAGTGCCACCAAGGCTGTTTATGGGCCAATTTGTCATGTTATAAATCCTCTTCGCTCTAGGGACAGAACCACACTTTTGAAGGACAACGAAGCCATCAGTTGTCGCTGAAAAAGAACATTTTGAAGATCTCCTTAACCATAATTCTATGGCTGCAGATTAAGTCCTTGAGCAAATCCCTCAATGACTATTTAGGGATGAGCTCGGAGACCCTCCCAATTTGTATGAGGTACACAGTGCCACCAAGCAGATGAAGGACAACAAGGCAGCAGGTCTAGATGGGCTCCCCACTGAAATCTTTAAAGATGGTGGACCAGAGCTAATTTGGCAGCTTTACCTGCTTATCCTTAAAATCTGGATAAAGGAGTCAATACCCAGTAAAATGAAAGATGCCCTGATTGTCACCCTCCTCAAGAAACAGATAAAGTGGATTGTGAAAATTATTGTGGTATCTCCTTCCTAGCCATTGAAGGCAAAGTTCTGGCACGGATCCTTGCAACTTGCCTTCTGCCCGTGTCCAAAGAAATTTTACTGGAGTCAGAGTGGTTTCCGACCACGTTGTAGAACTGTGGATATGATCTTCACAGCACGGCAGCAGCAAGAAAAATGTCAGGAGCAAAACCGACTACTGTATATGGCTTCTATTGATCTAACTAAAGCCTTTGACTCAGTGAATCACCATGCCCTCTGGACTGATAAAGACATCCATGTCCTAAAATTCCTTCATGCTAACATGAAAGTGACTGTTCTGAGCAGCACTGGCTCCCAGAGTGAACCTTTCAAAGTACAAACAGGAGTCAAACAGGGCTGTATCATCACTCCAACCATGGTTGCAGATTTTATTGCCGTCATTCTTTACCTAATTGCTGGGAAGGTTATAGCAGGCACTGAAATCATTTACAGAATGGACAGAAAGCTGTTCAGGCTTAGCAGGCTGAAAGCCAAGAGTAAGATTTCCACAACATCTATTGTGGAACTTCAGTATGCTGATGACAATGCAATCTTTGCCAACTCTGAGAAAGCTCTTCAAACTATCTTGAACATGTTTGCCAATGCTTACGCATGTCTTGGTTTCACTCTTAATATCAAGAAGACTAAAGTGCTCTATCAGCCCTCTCCAAATGAGGTATTACATGCCCCATCTATCAAAATCAATGGAGTGGCACTGGAGAGTGTCGATCATTACCTCTACCTTGGAAGTCATCTTTCATCCAAGGCAGATATTGATGCAGAAATTCAACATCGCCTGAGCTGTGCCAGTGTAACTTTTTCTCATTTATGGCACAGGGTTTCTGAAGATCACGACTTTTGAACAGACACCAAGCTTCTTGTTTTTCAAGTTGTCATTCTCCCCAACTCTGTTGTATGGGTCCGAAACTTGGACAACCTATAGACACCACTTGAAAGTCCTTGAGGCACCATCAACGCTGCCTTTGTAAGATTCTGAAGATCAAATGGGAAGACGGGTGCACCAATCCCATTCAAGACCACCAGGATTGAGGCAATGATCATCCGTCAGCAATTCTGCTGGACTGGTCACATTGCCAGACCATCGCCTCCTGTCCTCTCAGCTGAAAGAAGGGCACCGTAACGTGGGTGGACAACAGAAGCATTATAAGGACTTGCTGAAGGACAATCTAAAAAAGTGTAATATTGACATTGACACTTGGGAGATACTTGCCCAGGATCGCTTAAAATGGAGTGAAGTCTTACGTGATGATCCCCTGTATTTTGCTCTTCCCCTTGCACGTTGATAAGCTGAAGAGGACAAGAGGCACAGGAGGAAGAAGCGACTGGCTTCCAGTCATGGTGAACAGCCTCCTGCTGAGCCTGAAAACATCTGCCCTCATTGTAATAGAACTTGTGGTTCAAGGATTGGCCTTATTAGCCACCTGAGGACCCGTAACTCCCATGGAAGATGATCATACTCGATAACGAGTGATTGCTCATCATTCACATTTAAACAGTGTGACTGGAAAATATTTAGTTTATATATTATTCTCACAGCAAATAAGTTAATAACTTAGTACAAGTTGATAACTTCATTGGTTAATAATGCAGGAAAAGCATCCTGATTGGTTAATAACTTGGACTGGTTAATAGTTAAATTACACCGTGTTTTAATACCATGTGCTGCAAAGAGCCGCAGGAGAGGCATTAAAGAGCCACTTGTGGCTCACGAGCAATTTGAGTATCACTGGTTCAGACAGTGCTTTAGAACCTGAACTGCTTAAGCCAAAATAAAGCCTGAGCTCCCCCAGGAAAACCCTGGCAGGGGAAGGATTTCAGGCCTTTTCAGAAAAAAAAGTCCAAACAGCTAATCTCTGGAAGTCTGCGAGAGGATGGAAAGAGAAAGTGAGAGTTTCCTCTTCCCTGTAGTATAAAAGCAGGCTCCCTTCTCATGCCTCTAGAGCTAAACATGCCCAGAACGTTAGGAGGAGTAAGCAGAAACCAGCCGGTTAAACTGACACGTCTACATTCTCATAGAAATCATTTTGATGACCCTCCGGAAATGGGGCCTACGGTGCATGTGAAGGGATCCCTTTTTGCCAAGAATGTCTGTAGGGCATAGTGTAAACAAGCCTGTGACCGTTTCAGAAAAAGAAAGAGATCTCGGAGGCACATCTCCAAGTGCGTATCCCATTATAACCAGCACCGTCCAATGTGTCCTCGTCCGCTCATTCAGACAGAGGCTTCCAAACTTCCAACTGTATCGCATATCCTTGCCGAGTGCCCATGGACTTATTTTGACGGCAGGCTACTGGCTCTCCACCTGGCTGATGACGATGCCATCAAACGGCTGGGCACCTTGTGCAGAGGCTGGTATGCAGCCGTGGCAGTGAATGCAGAGCACTCCTGGTTTAATGTGAGTGTAGAATTCTGTATTGGCAGCATTTTGCATGGGTGTCAATGACTACACAAGATGCAAGGTGGTGGAGAATCAGTCCCCCCTCCCCGTAGCTGCACTCAGCTGAGTGGTCCAAATTTATCCCTGGCACAAGTATAGAATCATAGAATATCAAGGTTGGAAGGGACCTCAGGAGGTATCTAGTCATGCCCACGACCTAGGAACTTTAAGCTACACTTAGAAAAATGCCTCTTAAGGGTACAGACGAAGCTATTATCAAATCGACCATCTCTAGGAACATTCCATAGGCTTCAGCCGACCCTTCCTAGTAAGTTTTTCCGAATACAACCTAAGACCTCCCCACTGCAAACTTGAGAGCCATTTACGCCTGTCTGTCATCTGCTCCAACTGAGAACAGTCTAAGAGCCATCATCTTTAAGAACCCCCTTGCAGGTAGTTGATAAGCAGCTATCAAATCCCCCTCATCCTTCTCTCTGCAGACTAACAATACAGTTCCCTCAGCCCTCCGTCGAAATTATTGCCAGCCCCCCTAATCATTTTTGTTTCCTCTGCCGCTGGATCTTTCCAATTTTTTCCACATTCCTGCTTGTAGTGTGGGGTCCAAAACTGGACAAAGTACTCCAGATGAGCCCACCAATGTCGAATAGAGAGGAATGATCACGTCCCTCAATCGGCTGGCAGTGCCCACTTTATACAGGCCAAAATCCCGTTAGCCTTCTTGGCAACAAGGCACACAACTGTCGACTCATATTCCTGCTCAGTCCACTTGAATCCCCAGGTCCTTTTTCTGGCAGAACGCTGCTAGCCAACCGGTTTCCCTCTCTGTAAGCAGTGCATGGGATTCTCCATCCTAAAGTGCAGGACTCTGATTGTCCTTGTTGAAAACTCAATCAGATTTCTTTTGGCTGCCTAATGCTTCCAAGTTGTAGGTCACTCGTATCCTTCCCTACCCCCAGTGTATCTACCACTCCCTCCAGTTTAGTGTCATCTGCAACTTGGCCTGAGATGCCAATTCATCCCATCATTCCATGATCATTAATGAAAGTGCTGACAAAAATTGGGACCCCAGGACCGACGATTGGGGTCACTGCCGCTTGATACTGGCTGCCAACTAGACATGGAGTCATTGATCACTACTCGCTGAGCCCGACGATCTAGCCAGCTTTCTATCCACCTCTGAAGGCTGAAGTCAATGAGGTTCCACCATGGAGTTGCAGCCCATGTGTGCACAGCTGCCTGCCAATTCTGCAACACTGCACTGCAGTGCATTGGCAAGGGAGAATGTAACTTCTTTATACCCAAGCCTGAGCAGCCTCTTCCATTGTCAGCTTTTCCCTTTCCCCTAGAATTTAAACTGTAAAGTTGCAAATCAGATTGTTACTGACACATTACAGTGATGCTGGCTTAAATGTGTGAAAGCAATGCGTATGCATATCAACGGCTTCTTGTGTTGTCTTTTGTAAACCACTTGCCACACATTCTTACCACACTCTGTGGAATAGCAGTGAATGGTTTTACTGCACAGTTAGCATTTATTTCCCTTTTCAATACTGCCGTGTTTCCCTGGTGCATTTGACCCAAAATGTCAGCAAATTATTATGGGCAATGCGGGTGGTATGAAATTCAACCACTGCAGAGCGTGATCCCAAGATCACTTAAGTGCCACTTCCAGTAAGCCCTCAAAATAGGACAAAAGTGGAGCATAGACCTTGGCATGACTCTCTGCACAGGGATGAATTTCATCCTTTGTGACCACATTGTACCATGAACATTTGCCAGCGTTCATCAAGAACTGCTCATTCGCAGGTTTTCATCCTCCCTCTGCTAACGCTCTTGGTATTTTGACCACCTGGAAGTTGGAGCAGTGTTGAATTGAGCAGGAGGACTTTTTCCCCTCTGCATGTCTGACTTCTTACTGTAAACCATTTTTCGGTGAGCTACAACTGATTTGGGTAGTCAATAGGGAGAGCAAGTCTGGTTGTACACCATCGCATGCCAAGTGTCTGGGCCACTTGCACTTCCTTCCATGCCTAAACAGATCTGCTCACTTGTGCGGAGAAGAGTGAGGGCATCACGTGGAGAGAAGGGGGTCTCTTGCCATGTAACCCCCTCCTCCTGAACCCTCATCATGTATCCGTGCACTGGCAGACACAACCAAACCCTCAGGCTGTCAGGGAGGCAGTTAAGCCGTGGTATCTATGAGCATTGTGTGTGCCAGGCTGGCACTTCCACTAGGTGACCCTAGGCAGTTGCCTAGGGCGGCAGGATTTGCAGGGTGGCATTTTGCCACCCTCAGCGGAAATTCAGCAGTGAGGGGAGTCCTTCCGCTCCGGGTCTTCAGTGGAAATTCGACGGCGGGTCCTTCACTCGCTCCTTGACCCATTGCCGAATGCTCAGAGGAGGAGCGCTGCTGCCTAGGGTGGCAGAAACCCTGGCACTGCTCCTGTGTGTGTGTCAAATGCCAAAGACAGAGCAGGTCCAAGGGTGCTGCTTCACCATTAATCCCTAGTGCAGCGTTAGCCCAGTCTATGCCTACTGCTCTGATTACATAGCAATCTTGGTAAACTAATTTTAGTCATCTATGCTGAGTTCAGAAACTTTAGGAGCAATGGGTGTGTCTGGTAAAGACCACATGGGGTTGGGGCAAGGAAGGAGAATTCACTATAAACACTTGTGCTGACTGCTGTGTTCCCAGGGCCCAGACTTTGGCTATGTGACCAGGGAGCCTCTGTTCGAGGTTGTCACCAGTCTCGACTCCTTCGGCAACCTGGAAGTCAGCCCTCCGGTGACCGTCAACGGGAAGGCGTATCCCCTGGGGAGGATCCTCATTGGAAGCAGCTTCCCCACGTAAGAGAGAGTTACGAAGATGGTGTGTTTCACAGCAATCGGGGGTAGTAAGGATACCACTGTTCTCCACTAACTGCCCATCTGTCTCCACACAGCTGGGTATATGATGTGTGTATTTCTAGCCCGAGTAGTTCTAGATCTGTCTTGTAGGGTGAGCTGTTAACACCTCATCACAGATTTGGGGGATTGGTTTGGCCCATTATAATTTTCCATCACCGGCATTTTTAAAATCAAGAATGGATGTTTTTCTAAAACATCTGCTCTAGTTCAAACACAAATTAATTCAGGGAAGTCCTACAACCCTTTTTACACAGGTCACACTAGATGATCACAGTGGTCCATTCTGGCCTTGTAATCTATAAATCTACAAAGGGATGTTTGCAAAATCCAATTTGCAATTTGGGTTCAAATTGTCCCTCACAATCCTCTCTAAAGATCAACCGTATTTGGACCCCTCTCCAGTGGTCAGTGACTGTGGTTTAGCATCACCTTGGGGATGGATGTGTTAAGTGGGGCATGGGCCTTGGGCTGTCTGTCTGCACTGGAGCGGACTGATCCTCATGAACATATTTGTTGGTGTCTTTAGAAAACTCTATTAACAAAGGAATTGTTAGCATCACCACAAGCTCTAACTCTGCCGGGCCGGATGGGATTGACAGGGCAGTCGCATTTTTGATTGCATCGCTTTTTTCTTCAAACCATCGTCACTGTCACTTTGTCTTCATTCTGAAATATATTTTCTTTATTTTTTCTTGCTCTTTGGACAATCAACCACTAGATCTGCTGGGAGGAGGATGACCAAAGTGGTGAGAGACTTCCTCTATGCTCAGCAAGTCCAGTCACCTGTGGAGCTCTACTCTGACTGGCTGACCGTGGGTCATGTGGATGAATTTGTGACCTTTGTGCCCCTTCCTGACAAAAAGGTGACCTACCAGGTGGCAATTTTTCAAAGGTTACGAGGGAAAGGAACAAGCTTCAACCCCCTTGCTAGGTTTTTGTTGGAAATTTATCAAGCTCTTTGGGCATAATGTTTGCCCCCTCTTTGAAAAAATAAAACTGAAATGGAAAGCTGCCACTATTGTCTCAGGGCAGGGAAGGATGCAGTTTGTCGATCGATTTGCTGGGAGTGGCATGGGCTGATATTTTCAAAAGCACCTACAGGAGTTCAGTCAGGTTTGAGTGTCTAAGGCCAGGTCTACACTGCGACTTTAAATCGGTTTAATGGCCGATATACCGATTTAACGCTGTATCCGTTCACACGACGTCATCATTAATATCGAGTTAAACGGCTCCTTAAATCGATTTCGGAACTCCTCCCA
>NC_133791.1:17015755-17055741 GCF_003597395.2 Chelonoidis abingdonii
TGAATGGGCAGGTGGGTGAGGTGGATGGCCCGGGCCCCCCCCTCTGGGAAGATGGCAGGGTGGGGGACTTGGGAAGGGGGAAATGGGGGTCGTTGGCAGAGCGGAGCAGGGTTGGAAGAGGCCGGTGGGGGACTTAGGGACAGGGGGTGGAATGAGGTGGGTGGGAAGAGGCAGAGTGGCGCAGCCGGAATGGGGGTGGAATGGGGGTGGGTGTGGATAGCGGAGCAGGGCTGGGAAGAGGCGGTGGCGGGATTTAGGAAGGGGGTGGGGTGGGATAGAGGCATGGGTGGTAGCAGGGAACTTGGGGGGACGGGGTGGACATGGGGAGCGGAATGGGGGCCGCGGCAGAGGCGGAGCAGGGTTGGGGAAAGAGGCGGGGCGGAGAATTAGGGAATGGGGGTGGAAAGAGGCAGGGTGGGAGGCAGGGATCCGGGGCATGGGGTGGCATGGGGGTGGGGTGGCGGTGAGCAGGACTGGGAAGGCGGGGCGGGGCCTTAGGGAAGGGGGTGGAGATGGGGGGGGGGTGGTGAAAAGGCAGGTGTGGGAGCAGGGACTTGGGAAGGGGGGGTGGACAACGGGGGCGCGGCAAAGGCAGCGCAGGATTTGGGATAAGAGCAGGTGCGGGACTTAGGGAAGGGGTGGACAGGATGGGGGTGGGGTGGGAAGAGGCACGGGTGGGAGCAGGGACTTTGGGGAAGGGGTGGAAACGGGGGGCGCGGCAGAGGCAGAGCAGGAATTGGAAGAGGCAGGTGGGGACTTAAGGGAAGGGGGTGGAAATGGGGGTGGTCGTGGGAAGAGGCAGGGTGGGAGCAGGGACCTTGGGAAAGGGGGGTGGATCGAATTTGATCAGACATGGGGGGCTCGGGGTGGAGGTGGGACGCAGGGGTTGGGAAGAGTCAGGGCGGGACTTGGTTGGGGAAGGGGGTGGAATGAATGGGGGGCTGGAGTGGAGACAGGGGGCGGGGGTGGGGATTTGGAGGAAGCAGGGTGGAGTAGGGCGCATGGGTCTGGGGGCAGAGTGGGGTCGAGCAGCAGCCATAGGGCGGGATGGCAGTCAGTGCCTATGGTCGCATGTGTTCCTAATGTTGAGCCAAGGGATAATTCAGTGAACCTGCTCCTGAACAGTGGCAATTCAACTTCACTGCCGAATGAAAGGCTGAATACATTTCTAGAAGATGCAAACAATTTCTGGTCATTTGTTTCTGGGCCTGACTTGTTCTGTGTTGGCAGGTCAATGAAATCTACCACCCCCGTTTTTTGGATTGGTCACGCATCCATCCAACTTTTCTTTCCAGGGGGCTGCATCCTGATAGATGCTGCGAGCGCTGGCAGCATCCAGGGCTGGCTTCCAGGCGCTCCAGCTATGCCAAATGCCAGCCGCAGCTCTGGTTGCATGCATGCCGCAGGTGCTGCGGGTCAGGTCCACTGGATACCTGCGGACTGCGAGAGCGGGCAAGCGCCCTCGCAGACGTGCCCATTCGTGCTTGGGCGGCGAAATGGTAGAGGCTGCCTGCAGGCATGCCACTGAAGACCATTTTGCCACAGGAAAGGCTAAATTTAATACCTAGGCACTTTAGAGCTACTTAGCTGCTTTTTGTCTTCCACATTTTAGACACTTTCGTCGTGTCATGTTATTTTCCACGCCCTTCCCCGAGTCCCTGCTCCCACCCTGCCTCTTTCCACCCCCTTCCCTAAGTCTCCGCCCCGCCTCTTCCCAAACTTGCTCTGCCTCTGCCCTGCCCCCATTCCACCCCCTTGCCCAAGTCCCTGCCCCGCCTCATCCCCGCCTCCTCCCTTGACTGCGCTGTGTCCCTGCTCTTCCTTCCCCCTCCTGGACTGCCCCTAAACAGCTGTTTGGCAGCAGGCAGAAGTGCTGAGAGGGAGGGGGAGGGGCAGGAACACGGCGTGCTCAAGGGAGGGGGCGGGGCAAGCTTGGCTGCCGGTGGATGTGGAGCACCCGCTAATTTTTCCTTGTGGGTGCTCCAGCCCCAGAGCACCCACGCAGTCGGCACCTATGCATTGCACAGCCATTATAATGGACAGTTCAGTCCTCTTTGCCACAGCTGCTGAGCAAACACCTCCTTAGTTTGCCTTTTGACAGAAGCAGCACGTTGGCCTTCAGAAGATTTAGCGCAGCTGGTCTTTACAGATGACTCTTGAGAGCTTTGTAACCAGCGTTAGCAATTCTGAGACATGGGAGTAAGTGTATTGGGTTCAACGCAGGCTGGAAAGCTCTGGGTGCTTCTTAGCTTGGGAGGATCCGAGAAACTGCCCCAGCGAGCTGTGGGTTTCCAAATCCTGATGAGGTACAATAGGGAGGCAGTGCCCAGTGGGGTAAAGTAGAGGGAGTTGGAGTAACTTGGTTCTTTCCCATTAGCTACCTTGGCTCTTAGGGGCAGTCCCTAACCAGGAGGAGTTTGTGTTCAGTGTCGTGGACCAACTGTGTGTTTGTTACTGAGCTGTAAATTATTATGGCTGCTCTTGAGTATAGTTATTTAGTGCTTTCCTCTTCGCGAGTCCTTTGCTCACCTTCCTCACCACCTTTCTCGCAGCAATTCCGGATGCTTATGGCCAGCACGTCGGCCTGCTACAAGCTCTTCCGAGAGAAGCAGAAGGAGGGCCATGGGGAAGCCACCATGTTCAAAGGTAAGTTACTACATACCTGCTTCCCGGCAAAAAGAGGCAGTCAGCAATGGAGGACAGTATGGCCTAGTGGTGAGAGCAACTAAGGGCGCTAGGAGACCTGAGTTCCATTCCCCACCCTACTACTGACTCACTAGGTGACCTAGTCACTTAGCTGCTTGCTGCCTCAGTTTCCCTAGCTGTAAAATGTGGCTACAGGTACTGCCCCTCAGTGATTGGTGCAGAGCCATATATTACTGCACGCTCTCAGGCTCAGGAGACTTTGACTGTAACCCACAACTGAAACATTGGGTCATCAGATAGGCCTTTCTGGCTATGGAATAATTACTTCGAACTGCACATGCTATCTGAAGTGTTCCAAAGTATTCTTTTCCCTACAGATGCATCTTATTTCATGTCAGGGGTAGGCAACCTGTGGCACAGGCACCGCAGGCGGCACACGAGCTGATTTTCTGTGGCACTCGCACTGCCTGGGTCCTGGCCACCAGTCCAGGGGGCTCTGCATTTAATTTTAAATGAAGCTTCTTAAACATTTTAAAAACCTTATTTACTTTACATACAACAATAGTTTAGTTCTATATTGTAGATTTACAGAAAGAGACCTGCTAAAAAGGTTAAAATGTATCACCGGCATGCAAAACCTTAGAGTGAATAAATGAAGACTCGGCACAGCACTTCTGAAAGGTTGCCGACCCCTGTTTCATGTCTTTATTTTCTTTGTGCTTCAGGACAAGCCAAAGGAATTAGCGCCCCTTTACAAAGAAGGGGATCTACAAAACGTTGATGTGGCACATAGAATGTACTTGTGTTTCTGTTTGAAATATGTCCATAGTATTGTCATTTTCATCAGATGAGAGAAACCAATTAGGTCTCCAAAAGGGGCATTTAAAGTGCTGGGGGTGGGGAGGTGGTCCCAAAGAGAGGAGAAGATTTGCCACACTGGATGAGGTCATTCAGTCCATCAAGTCAGACATCCTGCCTCAAGATGCATCAGTGGGAAAAGCCCACGATGCACCTGGCCAATTCATCAATTATTTCCGAGGGGGAGTTGGAAAGGAATTCTTTCCTGATTCCAGAAGTGATTGTCTTACGCTTATCAGCAAGCATGCCAGTTGTTAATTATCATAAGTTATCCAGCCCCCGGAATTTGACTGTCTCTGACCCCTGCAGCAGCCAATGCCACAAGATAACCACCTGCTGAGATTGCAATTCATAAATGTCCCACTCAAGCCCTATTTTGAGAAGTTGAGTGGGACTTCGGTGATGCATATGGTTTGAGCTGGCCCTGTGCTTAGGGGTGAATTTCCCCCTGGGTGAAATGTCATTAAATCTCCGGATTACTGTGTAACATGGAGGCCCTGAGACAATGAAATATGGATCCATGAACAGTAGATATTTTAATGCTTCTGCTGACAGTTCTTGAAACTTGGGCCATAGTTTGCAAACTGCAGATTTTTTTTGTCCAGCAGCTTTTATGCCGGCTCTACCAGGGACTTAACCTCTCATTTAAAATGAGGGAGATCACCGAGATGGTGCAGCTGCTGAATAATGATCATGAGCAGTAAAGGCGCTAGATGGCTCATAACACACAAAGCAGCACTGACATTTCAGATTCTTTGGACTAAGCAGTTGGCTTGGACACCTTCTAATTATGAGTTCTTCCCTTAGGATGAAATTCACCCTAGCGCCAGGGACAAGTGCACCACTTGAACTTTTCAACCCATCTCTGGTGCAGGCCTAGATACTGACACAGCTCCCATCACCATAGTGACTGAGACCTTCGTCCTCACAACACCCATGCGAGGTAGAGAAGTACCATTAGCCATGTGGAGAAATTAAAGGCTATGTTCTCAGGATGAGCACAGCTTTTAGGTGCCTCTGGTTTTGAGGATACAGTTTTAGACCCTGCTCACCTAATTTTTCACAATTGTTTAGCTCCGACAGCCCCAGATGAAGTCCGCAGAAACCCTGCATGCTCAGCATCCCTGAAAATGAGCCTCTCCAGCTGGGCACCCAAAATCGCTGGCCATGGTTGGGAACTTTGGCCTCGTGGGTTGTCTACATGGGGGGGAAGCCCAGAGGCACCAACATGTACTAACTCCCACATGAACACTTGGGAAATATATTAAGCTAAAGTGCACAAAGACACTCTTAGTGCAGAGCAAGAGTGTCCACACAAGGAGTTAATTCGCAGTAGTTAATGCACTTTAAAGTCACACCCTGTCTTACTCCACACTAACTTCCCTGTGTAGACAAGCCCTTGATTACTTGTCCCAGGTAACACAGTGAGGCAGTGACAAAGTGGTAGCAGATGACAGAACAAGGAGTAATGGTCTCAAGTTGCAGTGAGGGAGGTTTAGGTTGGATATTAGGAAAACTTTTTCACTAGGAGGGTGGTGAAGCACTGGAATGGGTTATCTGGGGAGGTGTTGGAATCTCCTTCCTTAAAGGTTTTTAAGGTCAGGCTTGACAAAGCCCTGGCTGGGATGATTTAGTTGGGGATTGGTCCTGCTTTGAGCAGGGGGTTGGACTAGATGACATCCTGAAGTCCCTTCTAACCCTGATATTCTATGACTACAGGGTGGCAGCACCAAATCTTCCAGCCATTTAGCAAATAGCTGAAGCTATTTGCATTAAAGTCACAAATAGTTTCAAGTTGCTCATAATGATATTTTTCAGTGAATAGACTATTCATCCATAAAATGTCACCGAGCTCTAGCCATGAGTTATGGTACCCAAAAGAAATGACAAGGGCTGTTGGAATTTCTCTTAACATTTTGCAGTTAAGATAATTCCATGTGTAAAAAGCCAAGGTACTGTGTTGCCTTTTCTACACTAACATCTTTCTTCTAAACATGGCACTATAACTGGTGCAGCCCCTCCGGTAACAATAATGGAGGGACCAGCACTGCAGACCAACCACTGGTGTTTTAACTACCCTGTTGTCTTGACCTGCCTTAAGCAGTGTTAGATGGCTTGGTGAAGCTACCACTGGGAGCCACCTGACACAATTTAGTCCCACCATTGCTATGTTTGCTGAAGATGCTGCACTGTGACAGTGACTGTTGGAAATGTGATGAAAATGCTAGTATAAATGTTACAGTGTTCTGAGCACAGTGAATTCCTGCCAGTATTGTTTTTTAAATCAGTCCAATTTTCTTCATGTGGGAGTTCTCACTCCTTCCTCTCCCCCTACCCATGGAACTAAGGCCAGCATTTACACAGATCCATAGCTTTTAAGGCCAGAGGGGAACATTATGATCATCTACTCTGACTTCCTGTGTAATAAAGGTCAGTGAATTCTACCCATTGATTCCAGCAATGGGTAGAATTCAGCCTAAGAACTTCTGGCTGAATTAGAACGGCTTATTTAGAAAAAAAGCATCCTGTCTAAACAGGTACCTTAGATGAGCTGCCTCCACCAATCTAGTCAGGCACAAAAGAGGTTCACCTGGTCAAAGCATTAATTAATTTTGTGTGCATGACTTTTTGGGTGACCAACCTGAGACATCTTGTGCCTGATTTTAAGAGGTGGTGTGCAGCTGAGTTGACAAAAGGAAAGTGAACATTCACTTTGTTTCTGCAGATGTGGCAACAGGGGACCAAACAACTCCTGGATCATAATGCCATGACTAAGGATAAGATTATGTCATGGAGGCTGTAGAAGTCATGGATTCCATGACTTACAGAGACCTCACTGACATTTTCCAGCCCCTGGGATGACGGGCCAGAGCTGTCAGTCAATGGGGGCCCTGCTGCTTTCAGTCATCACAGGCAGCAGGGGGACTGGAAGCTCTGAGCCTCCGCGGGCAGTAGGGGCCCCCACAGCTCTGAACCACTGTGGGTGGCAGCAGCCCCTGCAGTTCCCAGCTGCTGAGGGTTTGGGTGCTGGACCTCCCTCCTTCCACAGTGGGGCTCAGGCTTTCATCCCCCCTGCTCAGGCTTCAGTCCTCTCTCCCTGCAGTCCCATTTTGTGACAGTTATTTTTAGTAAAAGTCAGGGACAGGTCATGGGCTTCCAGAATTTTTGATTATTGCCTGTGACCTGTCCCTGACTTTTACTAAAAATAACCATGACAAAATCTTAACCTTAGCCATGACAATCCCAGCCTTCAGTTAAAAATAAAAAAGGTAAGTGTCTAGCTTGTCTGTTTGCACAGAAAAGCTTGAAAATCTGACATCTTTTAGAAGAACATCCAGTCTTGATTTTAAAATTGCACGTGATGGAGGATCCACCATGAATCTTGAAAACTTGTTCTATGGGGTTAGTTACTCACACCATTAAAAATTGACACCTTATTTCCAGTCTGAATTTGTTTAGCTTCAACTTCCAGCCATTCGATTGGGTTATATCTTTTTCTACTAGATTGAAGAGCCCATTATTAAATATTTGTTCCCCATTTAAGTACCCTGGTAGGTCAAGTCACCCCTTAACCTTCTCTTTGATAAGCTAAATTAATTGCGCTCCTTTAGTCTATCACTGTCAGACATGTTTTCTAATGCTTTAAGCATTCTCATGGGTCTTCTCTGATGTAATGATCCCTTCTGGCCTTAAACGCCAGGGACAAGGGAGTGAAATAAGCGAAACTTCCAGTCTCTAAGAGGGACCTGGGTGATAAGTCTCCAGGCTCTTTTGGGGTCTCCCTACCTGCTTCGAGAGTCGGGGATGAAGATAAATGTGGTGATCCTGTGTGCCAGCTGTCTGGAAGTTTTCAGGCTGCCTCATTCCTTGAATTTCTTGTGGGGATCTTGCACTGCTAAGGCAACTGCACCTTAATCATGCTCGAGAAACAAGCCGATTTCAGTGGAAGTTGAGGTCATCTAGTCCATCCCTCTGAACCGAGGCAGGACCAAGTACGCCTAGACCATCCCATACTGCAGTTCCACTTGTTAGACCAACTTGTGCTTGTCCACAGTAACCCTCTGATTATCCTTCTTTTCTCTCCCCCCCCCGCCCCCAGCGCTGCATTGACTGGAACAGAGACATCCTCAAGAAAGAGCTGGGGCTGACTGAAAAAGACATCATAGACCTCCCGGCGCTCTTCAAGATAGACAAGATGGGCAAAGCCATGGCATACTTCCCCAACATGGTGAGAGAGGCCCCTCCCCTGGGACCAGTTGGCTCAGTGCCCCACCCATTCTGTTTCAATGTGCATAGGGCGCCTGTTGTGGTCGCTGCAGGTGCACAGGCAATATAAATTCCATGATCTGTGCAAAATGTCCACAGACGACGCTGAAATGAACTAGCAAACCCAAATGACCCTTCTCCTGAGAACAAATCCTAGGTCCAGTGTTTTCTAAAAGACTCCCTGGTTTCTGGGTGGCCAATTTGGGACTCTGTGGGTCTCATTTTCAGAGCTGCTGAGTGCCTGCTGTTCCCACTGACTTCATTAGGAGTCATGGATGCTCAGCCGTTCTGAAAATGGAGCCCAAGGTGTCTCCTGTTGGTCATCCAACAGTTAGTGATTTTTTTTTTTAATTTAGACCTAAATAGACTGACCTGAACCCTTGCCCACATGCTCAGCAAACATTGGGTCTTGTAGACCAAGGAAAGGGAAGCAAATCTCAGAGTTAAGAGCCCCCTGTTCCGAACACTTTAACCTTAAACTCTGATTTTCAAACCCAACTTGAGTAGGCCAGCTGATCAACTGTCAGGGTAAAGCGCAAAGGAAGGGATAGAGTAAAAGATACCATATCTGTGACCTGAACCATAAAGTGCTAGATCAATACTACTGTATGTCTGGTTGGAAATTTTCCGATGGAAATTTTTAAAAATCAGAATTAAAAAATGGTCCACCAATTTGCTGAAACCAAAACTGTTTGTAGGAATGTAACAGTTTCTACTCAACTTTCATTGGGAAATGTTTCTTGTGTCAGAATGGAATTTCTGGTCAAAACCAGAGAGACAGCCGCATTACCAGCTGGTTAGAACAGGGACTTTTCCCACATCCAGGTGAGTGCCATAGCCACCAGGCTATTCTGGTCTCTTCTGGTTTTTTTGAAAACCACTTCAAAAGGTCACAGTTTCATCCTGACCCTGAACAGGAGAAAATTTTAAATCCTAAACATTTTTGCAGGACGGGAAAACCGTTTCCTGCCCGTCTATCATCAGCACCTTGCATTGCACCCAGAGGCCAATAGAAAGCAATGCAGTCTCCAAAGCACATGAGTAATGTGCTCCATGGATGTTTATTTTGACCTGTAATTTCCTCAGGGAAGTCATGGATGGACAGCAAGACGTCAGTTTTACCTTTGCTTCCTACCTCAGTTACTTGCCTTTTTCATTCTACATGTTAAGATGACATTTCAATCAAAACACATTCAAAACCCCACACATGCCTTGGCATTGGCTCCCCTGAAATGCAACCCTTGATCTCCTCCCTCATTGCACAGGTGAACATGATTGTCCTATCTCGAGACCTGGGAATCCCAAAGCCGTTCGGGCCAATCATCGAGGGAGATTGCTGCTTGGAAGCACATGTCCGTGCTCTGCTGGAGCCACTCGGGCTGATGTGCAGCTTCATCGATGACATCTCCTCCTACCATAAGATGCTGGGAGAGGTCCACTGCGGCACCAATGTTCATCGCAAGCCCTTCTCCTTCAAGTGGTGGCATGTGATTCCCTAGCCACCGAGCAGGGTGAGATTCCTGCAGTCGAAGCTCACTTGGACACAGATTTTTTTGTTGATTGGTTGGTTGTTTGTTTGAGGTTGGTCAAGTTAATCGCTAGAACTTTGGTATGGCGTCTCGGTGCCTTGCTTTGGCAGTTGTGTGTGTGATGTGTTTCACCCATTCTGTGGGAAGGTCCTCCAGCCACACGCCATTCTAGTTTGCATGCCGCAGGTCCCAGCCCATTCCATCCTTGGTTTCTTCAAGACCTTGGAGGTTGTGGCAGCTGGAGGTTCAACTGATCAGGGGCATTATACCAAAAAAATATTTACAGAAACAATGGTAGCAAAAGCCATCTTCTGCTGAGTTCTGATGGAAATGATTTGTAATCATGATAATAAAATGGAGAAAATGTGGAAATCTCTTGGTCTTGTCTTCAAATATGCACAACCTGGCTGCACTAGTTCTCTGCATTGCACAGCTCTAGGTGTGGTCTCTTCATTGGAGACACAAACCAAGACTTCTGCTATCAAAAGGTGCGAGTGCTGATCTAACTGGTATATTTCAGAGCACACAAACAGAGAAGTGAGTTAAAACATAAAATGCTCTTGCTGGGAGGTTGCAATGTAACACGACTTTATTCCTGAGAATTCCGCATGTTAACACACAAGAATGCAAAAAACAGAGAAAGACAAAGCAGGCTGCTCCCTATGACAGTGAGGCATGACTCATCCCACCTTACTGTAGGCCGGCTAGCTGCAGAATGACTGCTGCTAGACCCAGCTCACATACTTCCCCACAGAACCCCCTAGCAAGGAGGACCAGGTACCCCTCCCTCCACTCTTAAAGTGATACCTTGCAATTTCCAACACAGTCCACAATACACCACACTAATCATCACTTCTGTTAATTTGGAAAGCAAGGTGTAAAGAGAAGAGGAGTTAAAGGATAAAAGGAATATAAATTCTTTTATAATCTGGCAATGGAATGTTACTTTTATTTAAACTTTAAACTGCCAGGGAACACACTAATACACAGAAAACATGTTTGCTGCTGGCATTCAGCAATATTCTTATGTCTGCGAAAGATGCTTAGGGCAAACGATTTGATCTGTTTCCAGTTAAGGCTACAAGGAGTTCTGGCACAGCAGTTAACCAATAACCATTTATTTCAAAAGTCTAATTTCTCCCCTTTCTTGTTCCATGTACTCCAAGACATTGTTTTATTGGGTTTGAAAGTCTCACATCTGCTGCTGAAAATTAAGTATCAGTGGCCAAACTTATTCACGGACGTCACTGGAATTACAGCAGGGGTGAATATGGCGTGCCTGCGGGAGGTCTGCCGAAGCCGCGGACTAGCAGACCCTCCGCAGGCAAGCCGCCGAGGGCAGCCTGCCTGCCGCCCTCGCGGCACCGGCACAGCGCCCCCCGCAGCTTGCCGCCCCAAGCACGCACTTGGCGTGCTGGAGCCACCCCTGCTCCTATTCTCTGTCTATGGCACATAATAGTTTAGTCTCCTGTGGGCTGTGATACTTAGGTCTGATTTTGGTTGTTGGATTCACTGTGCAGATGCTGGGGGATGTTGGTGGCCTGTGATCTTCAGGAGGTGAGTAGATGATCTGATGGTCCTTTCTGAATTTAAATTCTATGGCTTTATGTCTAAGTGGACAACTTAGGGATTACCTCCATGAGCCAAACAGGACATTCCTGCACGTCAAGTAGATATGGAAGACAAGATTTGTTTACTCTCTCGAGTCAGAGTTCAACCCATGTGGCGTGAACTCTCGATTAAGAGGAATGTCAAGGCTATCAAGCTGCCAGACTTGGACTGGACGTCAGACCAAAAGCTCTTGAGTCTCACACCTAACCGTAGCCCTGCTACGGTAGTATTGTTTTCAGCATTATGTTTGGTAGTATTTTTGTCTAGTCTACTTTTAAATCCCATGAGCCGTGGTTTCCATAATTTTCCTTGGGAGATTATTCCATAGATCTCACCGTGATGGGTTCCCCCCAGGGTGGCACCTGGAACTGGGGTATCACTGAGCCCCCTGACCCACCAGCCTGGGCTTGCTCTCTCATACTCTGCTGCTGTGACAGGCTGCAAAGCCCTCCCACCCTGCACTTCCACCAGCATTCACACAGGTAGGGATGCACCCAGCTGCAGTCACATGGGGGGTCTCCGACCACCAGACTCCCAGCCTAGGACCCCAGAGCAGTACCGTCCTGCCCTGGTCAAATCTGGCCAGTATATGGGTTTAATACCTGGTCCGCCTCTCCCTCAGTATGACAAGGACCATGCATGCTTGTGGTAACCCAAGCTGAAATTTTCCCCAGACACCTTGGTCAAATGCACATGGGTTTGGTTTAAAACCTCAAATAAGTTTATTAACAACAAAAATATAGATTTTAAGTGATTATAAGTGATAGCAAAGAGATCAAAGCAGATTGCCTAGTAAATAAACAAACCCGCAAACTGAGTTTAACACACTAGACAGGTAGGATATGAATTAGCAAATTCCCACCCAGAGTGATAAACAGGCTGGCAGATTCTTAAGGCACAAGCTCCCTTGGCTTTGCAGCTTGGGTTTCCCAGCTTTTCATACACAGGTTAGCAATCCCTTAGCCTGGGACCATCACTTCCTCCCTGTTCAGTCTTTATTCCTCAGCTGTTTCCAGGTGTGGCGTTGTAGGGAGAGTGAGGACCGCCCATGATGTCATTTCCTCCCTTTTATATCTTCTTCCCACTTGCTGGAAAGCTCTTTTGCTGTGACCTGGATAGAACAGTTCCCACTGTGTAGTGCTATCTCTGAGACTTTTCTATTGTACACAGTTCCCGGGATATTCTGTGAGTACTTTGGACTGTATATTAAATAATGCCTTTTCGTGCTTGAAATGTTACTTTTCTATGAGGTTAGATTTCACTATTGAAAACTCTTCTTTTCTCTCCCTATACTATGCTCCATCCATCTCTTCAACCAGCATTTCTGCAGGTTTGAGTCCATTCTAATGTGTCTAAAATGCAGATTTTCAGGACCTCATTTTCCACTGCCTTGCACCTCGGGCAGTCATCCACATTGATCCAAAGTGGGTAGAAAACTCTACCTTTCTGATCTGGTAGCACTTCCCACTGGTGTAAATGATGTGTCGTGAAGAATCTGGACTCTGTAATAGAGGATGCATAACACATGCAAACTGACGTATCGGCTGATTTCTCTGAAGCGCTAAGCAGTGCCCAAAATTTGATCTATGTCCTCTGAGGATCCCAGAGTTCAAATGCAAAAGTTATTGCGTCTAACATTTTATTGTGAGTTCAGCAACCTGCAACACAAAAAATAAAGCCGGAGGTGAGAACACGCCCTCCTCTGATCTATGGGCAGGGTTCAGTTACAAGCCAGTCAAGGCGGCAGAGTGGCCAGTGGAAGATTAGATGAGTGAGACTAGCAATTACCACACACAATACTATAAAAAGCAACACAGACTATTAGATGACATAGGATTCCTTCAGTGGGGGCAAGGTCCCCAAAAAGACCTCTTATAAATGGCAGGATGCATTTGAACAAGAGACTGCTCAGCCCTTTCAAGGCTAGTGCTCCGGAGAGGCAGAACAAGAGGAGCACAAAGGATGAAAAGGTAGAAGCACCATGAAAAGAGTCATATGGCTACTCCCTGCTCCCCTCCCCTCCGAAATCCCAGACATTGGGAGATTGTTTGGGGATTAGCATGTAGACAGGAGACAGCGTTAGATAGCCGTCTGTGGGGATATTGTAAAAGCCGACCTCAGAGAACCAAATCCTTCTCTTGTGTAATGAGCTGCTGTAGCCACAATGTCTTTGGCTTACATTTGATTGTCCTGTGTAGATGGGACCCATTCCCATCAGCAACATGCAAGCTGATGCCTCAGTCAGACCCAAGCAGCTAGTTGTACACCATTTCTTACACACCGTGAGATCCCGAGACAAGTACCTTCCCTGCTCTGTGCCTCAGTTTCCCCATTTGAAAATTGGAAATAAGGCATGCCTACGGGTGTAGTGAGGCTTACCTCACCAATGGTTGTAAAGTGCTTTGAGATCCATGGATAGAAGGCACAATGGACCCAATCCTGTGAAGGCTGAGTGCCCCCAACTTCCCACGCCTGTAGTGGCTTGACATCTTTCAGGAACAAGTCCCCATATTGCCAATTACGTACTAACACCGAGCAGGAGATTCTCCTACTAGCCACGGAAACCAGGAACCAGTCCTCTTTTTAGCACAGCGGCTGGAGGCAGAGCAAGAGGGCAGTTAACAACAATGGCACATGGCTTACCCGCCAGAGGCAGCTGGACTAGGGCTCCAACCAACCAAGCTGGTGACCCATAAGTCGCTTGCTTGGTGGGAGGAAGTTAAATTGAACAGCTTTTAGCTGTGTTCCTATGGAAAATGTTTACAGCATTAATTTGTTGGGGGCAGATTGTTCCCTATGCAGAAATAATCTGAATTGGGGCTGGAGACCCCGTGAGGTTCCCTGGCATCACAGGAAGAAGGTATCTCTCTGTGGAACTAGCAGGGAATTTGATCTCTTGTAGACCAACAGCTCCCCTAAAGTCCTTTGCTTCCATGCTGGCATCCAAAATCCCCAGACAAGGCGCCCATATCATAAAAGCAGAGAGTGCCTAAGTTACTGCTGGCCCAGTTCTATGCCCTATTCTGCCATTGATTCCCCCTGTAACTTTGGGCAAATCAATCTGTGCCTCAGTTTCCCCAGCCAGGTGACTAGCTCTCACCAAGGTGGGGAAGTGTCTTGAGAGGCTCAAGTGAAAGGCACTATTTGCATGTGCAAAGCATTCTCAGCCTACTGGACTGAGCCCAGAGCCCCCAGCAAGGATATCGGGTTAGAAAAAGAGCCGGAGCGAGGTGCTGTGTGACGGGAGACAGCTGCAGTCCCCATAAAGCCGGGGCATTCACTAAGACCGTGTCACCACTGTTCCTAATACGACTGCCACCCTGGCCCAAGATTAAATTCAGTCCCAAGTGGCTCAAAAGATAATAAGTGGCTCGTAGGGGGCGAGACTCCCAGTAAGGACGAGCCAGCCAGCCGGCTGCCGAGGAGGGCCAGCTGATGACATCGCTGTCTGTTCTGAGAATCTGCCAGCTGGAGGAATGGAGAGTGGAGGCTGGAGTAAGAGAGACTGCAAAACTGGTGAGCTCCAAACCTGCCTGGCTTTGTTGTGATGCAGGATAGGGTTACCAGCCTGCTACAGGCTTTAGAACTCGCAGCAGCTGAAGTGCCTCCAACTCTGTGAAATGCAACCCGAGCGAGGGGGTGCATGCCCTCTCGCTCCAAATGCCATCATCCCTCTAGTGGGCGGGCCCAGTTGGGCATGCCTGTTGCCCCTCGTCCACCTGTCTTGGAAGATGGAGTCCACAGCTGAAGGAAGCTTTAGTCAGACATCCAAATGAAGGGTCTAATTCTGCTCTTCAATTTGTGTGAAATGTTTTTGGAGGTCTTCAGCCAAAGCAAACAGGAGAAATAGCTGACCTGTGATGCAATGGCCATGCTGATTAGATGAGGACATCCACTTAATGAGCCCAGGTCAAATTTCCACTGTGTTTAGGAACAAGTGGCAGTAACGTATACGAATACATTTTTAACACCACAATTATTAGATTTTCCATCAGCGATGAATGCAGAGGAAGATCAGCTGCTAAGACTTCTCTCAGTCAAATAAACTCCTGAGTCTTTTGATGCTCTTCAGTGTCATCTCCGAGCAGAGAAATCAAATGGATTCTTTCTATAAGTTCAAGTCTTGGCATTGTTCTCCAACGTGGAGTTTACTGCTGAGCATGCCAAAGGACTTCTCCGTTCTGCTTGTAAGCAACAGTGAGCATATGACACCCCAGCCCTGATTCTCTCCTCCTTTCCTCAGTGGTGTAAATCAGAAGTAACTCCATTTTCTTCTGTGGTGTTGCACCAGTGTGAGGAATGACTGTTTATTTGTCAGACAGCAGCACCTACGGCCCACCATCCAAAATCGGGGGCCCACATTGTGCTAGGCACTATATGTGCCCATGGTAAAAGACAGTCCCTGCCCTGAAAGACAGCTATAAGATGGAAGAAAGGACGTGTTACCTCTCATTTACCCAAGAGGTTAGCCAAAATTCAGGGGCTTAGCGTGGTGTTTTGCTTAGGAGAGAAAAACGGATGAGGGAGTCAGATATTTCTTGGATGCATCCCTGTTTATTTACAAAGAGCATACAAAGCCCTGTTTCCCTGAACACAGGAGGACTCAAACAGCAGGCGACAGTTTCTTTGCTCCCAGTACTAAGCCGCTTTACAGTCAGCATTTAACCCAAAAGCTCTCTTTCTAGGCTGTCCTCAGTGACATGTTCCCAGGGCTTCTTCTGGCTGTGTCTCCTGCTTCTCTCTCTCTCTCTCTCTCTCTCTCTCTCACACACACACACACACACACACACACACACACTCTCTCCTGAAACGCCTCCACTCACAAAGCTGAGGTTCCCGAGCGGCTTTACCATGTGTCTGTGTTTTGGGTGGAGGTTCCTGTTGTTCTACAAAGGCGCTTAATTGTCTCTTACATTTATCCCAAATGAAGGGTGGCTGTTACTCCCACAAGTTGCAACAAAGTTAGCTCACCTCTAACCAAGGGCGTATTCTCCTCATTTTACAGATGGGAAGTGAATCTCAGAGATTAAATGACTTGCCCAAGGAAGAGTGGCAGAGTTAGAAACCGAAGTCAGCTCTATCGCATCCTCATCTAGGGCTGTGGCCACAAAGCCACCCTTACTCACAACCAGACCCTGTATGTATGCACCCCGGCACATCCAGCTTCATCCACATGCCATTCTTACCCCAGGTGCCTAGAGATGAATGGATCGGAAAAGACAATGGACTGTGTGACACCCAGTCAGGTGACTGATCCAATGGGAATGAAGGAGGTTAAGACTGCCCAGGATTATAGCAGATGGACATTGATTTAATGTGTCCCCACCAGAGCTTTATAGGGTCCGATGAGCCCATGGGAATTCCGATGTAGCCAGTCATAGAATATCAGGGTTGGAAGGGATCTCAGGAGGTATCTAGTCCAGCCCCCTGCTCAAAGCAGGACCAATCTCCAGACAGATTTTTACGCCAGATCCCTAAATGGCCCCCTGAAGGACTGAACTCACAATCCTGGGTTTAGCAGACCAATGCTCTAACCACTGAGCTATCCCTCTCCCAAGCCATGAAGGAAGCAGAGCTAGGGCCAGGTGAACTGTGCCATCTCACGTGGTGCCCTGCCCCAGAGGCTCCCTTGGCAGCAGAAGTCTGAGGGCAGGGAGCAGTGGCAAGAAAGAAAATGGTGGAAGAAGTGCTGAGCCACTTGCGCCTTCCCCTGCCGCCAGCAGGCGTCGTGAATCCCCTGCCTGTCTCGGCATCAGGCCCTAAATCAGGAGATGGGAGGGGTGAGAATGGAGGTGAGCCACAGCTGATGAGCGACCAGAGCAACAGAAGATCACGGTGGGAGGGAAGACCAGGAGTTTCGTTGGCATGAACAAAATCAGTGACCCCTCCCTCCAAAAAAACCATCCTCACACTGGTGACCCTCCGTAAACCAGCGCTGGAGTAAAGGCAGCATTGCAGGGGACCATCTCACATCTGTCATAACGAAAGGTCCATGGAATAGCCAACAGTGGATCTGCAGTCTCTACTGTGGCCTTGGGAGACCTATCCTGCCCCATCTGTTCTCCTGCTGGACGAGGCATGTTCCATAGCATGATAACGAGTGACAATACTGGCCTAATTTTCATAGCTAATCAGCAACCCCAGCTCCTAGATAGGTCAATGTGACTGCAAATGCTCTGCACCTTTGAACATCAGGCCATAAGTGCCTGTACTTCTTTGAGATCAATTTCGTTAGACCTTCCAGTTGCTTCCTAGTGCTCATTCTGCACCTGAGCTGCATGGTCTCTGCAGTTTAGATTGTAGGCTCCTCTCTGTTTCCTGTCACTCACATGGAATCAATAACTGATCACTCCAACAAAGCCAAGCTGAAGAAGGCAAGAGAAGAGGCAGCCCTGATGCCTATGATGTCCTAGATCAATTAACCTAGCAGACTATTAGCAGCCCCGGGGGGTGATGTGTTGTGGAAGAGGTTCTAAAAGTAACGGCTGCCAACGCACAGGACAGAGCCCCATAGCCCCTTGGCATTGCTTTCTCTGCCCGAAAGAAAACAGGGCACGCCAACGCCTGGTCACCTCTATATTATGCAAACGGCATCTTGCGTTACCAGCAACCCTGGCTTGGGAGTGGGAATGTTAACAGTTGGAATGGAGTGCTGTAATCTGCAGGCAAGGCAAAGGGTTTGAAGCCAAGTCGCCGACAGTGCTCTGGGGCTGGAGTTCGGGCACAGCTGTGGAATGGGATGCGTCTTTGGGAAGAGGGAAAGAGGATCCTGATTGAAAAGGGAAAAGTGCCTGAAATGCCTCTGGAGAGCAGAGTTATGGGCAGCACAGAGCAGCAGGTCTCCCCCATCTGCTGTCTTGTGACCTCTCCCACCATATCCTTTTACCAGTGCGACAGGTTCCAGCACACCTGTCCACAGGGCCTGCAGTAATGCCTTTGAATTCTGTCTGCCACTTAAAAGGGAGAATTCTCAAATTTGGCACATCTAAGGAGATAGGGAAATTCTGTCACCCCCGGAAAACGCACTGTTTAAGTGTTAATGTAGCCGCAGCTTCTCCAAGTTGGAAAGTGAAATATTAAGAAGCTAGGCAAAGTCATGGGGCCTGGTCTTTGCTTGGTGTAAATCGACAGAGGGTTAGATCCTCAGCTGAGGTCAATCAGCATAGCTTCCAAAAGACAGGAGTTTGAAGCTTTAACAAACAGATCTAAAATTCTCATGTGGATATGGCCTTAAGGAAAACCTGATGTACAAGAGAGTGGGTCAGACGTAACCAAGAATTATCGCATGGCTAACATAGGTAAAGATAATGAATGCCTTAAACCAGTAGTCCCCAACCTCTTTTGTCTGGCGGGCGCCAGACGAAGAGTCACGGAGGACCATGGCGGCAGATGAGCATCTGCTGAAATTCCGCCGACAAGCGGCAACGTCAATAGGCATAACTGCCAAAATGCCGCTGACAAGCAGCAGCATCCAGAGGCATCGCCACCAAAATACCGCCAAAAATTGGCGGCATTTCGGCGATGACGCCTCTGGATGACACATCTTGTCGGTGGCATTTCAGCAGATGCTCGTTTGCGGCTAGTACATGGGCGCACTTAGATGCCCCGGTGGGCGCCTTGGCACCCGCGGGCACAGCGTTGGGGACCCCTACCTTAAACAATGTTTCTTTCCTGTAACTAAAGTGAGAAACCCCATGCAGGAATTTCCATACTAACCAATTCAGACATGTAAAATTTAACAGAATATTTAATTTGCTGTTTTCTCCCAGATATCTTTATGATGAACATTGTTTTGATGTTACAGATATTAACTCAGCTGTCAGCATTCCAACCGTTTGAGTTTTATTATTTGCAAATAGCATCAGTTTTCATTAAGATCACAGTGAAAAACAGACCAGAAGATTTTGTGCCCTAGCAATTCTCTGTGATGCCTTTGCAAAGCTGTAATGGCAATCACCATCCGGCTCACAGGTGGAGATATAGGCTCTGAGCCAGTGCCCACGAAACCCAATGAATGTTCCCCCCACATTGATTTCATAGCCTCTGGATTGGGCCCATAGGGCCAAACTCTGCTTACGCTGATGCAATTGCACCCAGGTAACAGGTCCATGTGATCCGGGCCTGTCATTGCTAGTCTTTAATTCTGCAAATGGTCAGTACAACAGACAGAGGTATTTATTGCATTGTTGCTGACTGACAGTGAAGAGATCAGGGAGGAACAACACTATAAAAACTGGCCTTGCCCAGCCTAGGGGAGTCTAGGCATTGAAAGGGACCCAGACCAAAAGCAAGCTAATAGCCCAATTCTTTTCCCATTGAAATCCATGACATAACTCCGATTGCCTCTAATGATGGTAGATAAGATCTTGAATACTTGACAAAGCTATTCCAATCTCTAGAGAAAAGGTGACTTTACCTAGTGTAACAACTAGTTTTAAAGATAACTGCAGAACAGAGAACATACTTTTCAACATCTAAGAGCCCTTTGTCTGGTGATTAGTTGGCTCAGTGGTTAAAGCAGAGGCATTCCACTCCAGCGACTTCAGTTCAAATGCGGTTTTAGATCAGCTCATAAGTGAAAATGAGTCACATGGTTTCATCTGAGTCCGCAGTGGACATGTGCCCAGCTCCTAAACAACCATACATTTTGGCACAATTGAGCATGATTGGCAAACTCATGAGAGGCCCAGGACTGAAACAGCAAGGAGTGCTCAGGTCAGGAGTGACCTGCAGCTGCAGCACTGTGAGGGAGGCCCAGACAAGAATAGCAAGGGTTGCTACAGGTCAGGATAGAAATTAACTGCTTGAAGATGTCATAAGGGTTTAAAAGGCCATTCCCCTCCCTGCTGCATCTCCCAACATGGAGGGCAGGAATCTGCTCCTGTAGGTATGTGTTTGTAGTGAGGGGAGGACAATCGCTGGTAAAGGCTGACTTGCTCAGCAGCCAAACAACAAAGTAATTCACCCATTCAGGTTTTTATTTGCTTGTCTTAAATACCATCTATCCTACCAAAAATACCCTTTGCTACCAACAGGTGTCAGCAAAGCATGCATCTGATCACACTGCTCAGTGGATGCAGATTGTCAGCATTGTTAAAACCATGTACAGTAGAACCTCAGAGTTACGAACACCTTGGGAATGAAGGTTGTTCAAAACAGGGCTTTGGAGCTGTGCTCCGGCTCCGGAGCAAGCACCAGGCAAAAACCTGTAGTGCCACTGCTCCGGAGCTGCTCCGCGCTCCAGCTTCAGGCTCCACTCCAAAGCCCTGGTTCAAAACGCTGAAATGGTCGTAACTCTGAACAAGGTTATGGTAGTTCTTTCCAAAGTTTACAACTGAACATTGACTTAAATACGGCTTTTAAACTTAACTATGCAGAAGAAAAATGCTGCTTTTAATCATCTTCATTCAAATTAAAAATGCACAGAAAAAGTTTCCTTATCGTGTCACATCTTTTTTAAACATTCCCTGTATTATTTTAGTAGTTTATGTTTAACGCAGTACCTTACTGTATTTGCTTCTTTTTTTTTTGGTCTTCCTGATTGCGTACTTCCGATTCCAAATGAGGGGTGTGGTTGACTGGTCAGTTCGTAATTCTGGTCTCATAACTCTGAGGTTTTACTATAATGCACAGGTTCAGGAGTGTGCTCTGTGCTGATACCTGTTGTTAGCAATGATTCTTTCTATAGTGGAGGCAAGCCTGTGGGGTGCCAAGTTATAAGCAAAGAAACAAATGAGAAAAAACCCACTTTGGAGTCTATGCCAGCTTTTTGGCAACTGCGGGGTGAGTGAGTTCTACCTCTCTTTTGATGGTAGCTGTTTTAGTAGGGCTCATTTTATAGATGCTAACAGCACCCTGACACAGCAGGTGTGTATGAATGGCAACTTTCTCAATTCATCTGCAAATTTGACACCATCAGCTCAGGGTTGAATAAAGACTGTGAATGGCTTGCCAACTACAGAACCAGTTTCTCCTCCCTTGGTTTTCACACCTCAACTGCTAGAACAGGGCCTCATCCTCCCTGATTGAACTAACCTCGTTATCTCTAGCTTGCTTGCTAGCATATATATACCTGCCCCTGGAAATTTCCACTACATTCATCTGACGAAGTGGGTATTCACCCACGAAAGCTCATGATCCAAAACGTCTGTTAGTCTATAAGGTGCCACAGGATTCTCTGCTGCTTTTACAGATTCAGACTAACACGGCTACCCCTCTGAAACTTTCTCCATCTCATCCGAGTGTTTCCCTCTATTTGATTGTGCAGCAGAGTCAGAATCCATCAGTATTTAGCACATCTCAGCCTGATGGCTGCAGAAATGACTGATGGGCAGGAATGGTGTCCCTAGCCTCTGTTTGCCAGAAGCTGGGAATGGGTGACAGGGGATGGATCATTTCTTGGTGATTACATGTTCTATTCATTCCCTCTGGGGCACCTGGCACTGGTCACTGTTGGAAGACAGGACACTGGGCTAGATGGACCTTTGGTCTGACCCAGTAGGTCCATTCTTATGTTCTTAAACTCAATATTATGACGTTGCTGCTCCAGGATGTGGACTAGATGCAATGGGGGGAAGAACATGCCCTTATGAGCATGTGAACGGAATTTATCCTCAGCAACAAGTGCTTAGCAAAATTATAGAAAACATCCACGACAAAACACATCCAAGTTTAAATCTGATGTTGTTGAAAGTTTTCTCCAGTGCAGATATCCTTTAAAGTATTAAAACAACCCCATAGTGTCCTAATCTTATCTTTTCTGTTCTATTCTATATAGGTTCTTATACCAAGCTCAACACCGTGGTATTTGAGCACCTTCCATCAGGGCATTAAGTAATCTGACGGACATCTGTTATGTTTGTTCTCTCCTTCTCTCCCTGGGGGAGATGTATGTACAGTGGAGTGCTTGTTTTGGATTATTTTTTAATGGTGCTATATGTTTAAGTTAGAGAAGGCAGGTCAAAGACGTGCCCCTGGCACATGGAGTGGGGAGGGTGATGGTTTTTAGTTCCTCGGGGAACTAATCTTGGACCAGCTCCAAAGAAAGTTCTGTCTCCCACACAGATGGGATTTACCCTTATTGTAGATAGTTCCATTATGCCAAAGAAGTGAAGCTCTCATCCACAGTCTTCATCCTGGAGCCCTTGTCCAGTCTTCCGGAATGTCTCCCGGCTTGCATGAGTTTTCAAAGATAATTGCTAATGGCTCAGATATCTCCTCAGTCAGCTCCTTGAGTAATTACTTGCTCTATCCAGGGTATTTTCAGAATTCTTCTATAGCATGATAGCTCGAAGGACTGTAATGTCTGTATTATCGACTGTTTGAATGTCCATGTTTCACAGCTGTAATTTAACACAGACCAAATGTATGTTTTTAAGAGTCTGATTCAGATTTATGAACCATTTCATCGGACGTTTATGCTTCCAGAATGTCTCTTTCGCTCTTGCTGCTCCAGAGCCGGCGCCAGGATCCCGATCTTCCATGGGGATTCGTCCTAAGCAGCAAGAATTTCCCCTTGCTGACCCGCCGTGTCGTTCACTGGGATCTTTCGTGGTTTCCCAGGATCCTTACAAACCATCGGAGTTTTTGTCTGGGCCACATTCAATTCTAGACCCTGTTCTGCCATCCATAATCTTCGCCATTAACGTCATCACACCTTCTTCTGAGTCAGCCTCATCCGCCACTCCCAATATGGCCACTTGTTGGCGCCATCTCTCGTCAGCCTCTCTCAATATGGCCTCCCATTGGCAATCACCTCTCCATTCCCAATATGGCCTCCTATTGCCCCGCCCTTCCCGGCATCAGTCACTCCCATTGGTACAATCTCTCCTCTTCACTCCCAACGTGGCCTCCCATTGGCACCCTCTGTCATCAGTCCCGCCCAATGTGGCCTGTCATTGGCTTCAATCTTCTGTCGCTCCCAATATGGCCTCCCATTGGCTCCCTCTGCCCTCAGACACTCCCAAAGTGGCTTCCCATTGGCTCCATCTCTCCTCAGCGGCTCAGCCACGCCCAATATGCCCCTGTACTTAGCCACTCCCAGTATGGCGCCCAGTCGCTGCTCTGTGGTCTTTAGGGAAAGCAGCGTCCTTTCCTGTTCCGTCGCGGTGGCTTGTGGGATAGCGGCGGCCGTGTCGCGGTTGTTCTCAGCACCCAAGATGGCGGCGGCTGTGGTCGGAGTCTCCTTGAAGCGCAGCGTCGCCGGGGTGACCCTGTGGGCGGCCGCGGGGCAGGTGAGGCGGGGCCCGGCGGGCGGTTACATCCGCGAGCGGGTCGGGGGCTGGGCCCGCGGGGGAGGAGGTGGGGAGCTGCCGGGGGCTGTGGAGGGAAGGGGGGCGGGGGGGGCTGTGAGTGGCGCAGGCCGGGGAGGCCCCCCCTCGGGCGGAGGGAATCTAGAGGTGGTGGCCTGCCTGTCCCCTCCCAGCACCCTGCCCCCATCGCGCCTCTGGGGGGGCTAGCGGGTTGGGGGGCTCTGGGTCCGCATCGGTCCCCTGGGGGCGGGGTTTGCGGTGGGGGGGCGCCAGCTCCCCCCTCATCGCCGCTGACTTGGTGTCTGATCTTGGGCAAAACCATTTTCCTTTCCGTGCCTCAGTTTCCCCCTCCGTGAAATAGGGGCGGGTGTGGTGAGACCGGATAGATTTTTGGGCCACTTCGGTGTCTTAAAGTGACTTTGGTGACAGCTGTTCTGTTTAGCTTAAAATGCGTTTTTTCAGAAGACGTGAATCATTTTGAAAGTCATCTAGATTGGTCCTAGTCCTCTCTACCTGTTTATACCAAAACATACGAGTAAGTAATGGAAATCTAGAGAGGCTACACCCTGTAGACTTTATATGTGGTGTTTACGCTAACCAGAATTGGATCTGTAATTCTCCGCTGACGTTAGCAGTGTTTGAAACTGTAGCAGGTATGTGGGAAGCGATAAGTCTTATCTCTGTTTGTTTAATTAATTAGAAAATGAAAATGCTGAGGTTGACGCTTGTTGAAGGCAACACAGTAAGTCAGTGATAGATCCCAGACTCCTGACTGCAGATACCTTGCTTTAATCAATAGACAACAAAATAAATCTCTTTCCAACCCAACACGTGTTGTCTAGAAAAATACAAGGAGGAAATCTAAGGGGCCGTGTTGCTGTTGTTTGAGCGTAGGCCTGCCGTGGAGCACAGACAGCAGCTGCAGCAGCACCTAATTGTCAAGTGGGAGCACCACGTATCAAGACATTTGCTATCTACAGATGGGATCCCGACAAGCCTGGGGACAAGCCGCACATGCAGACCTATGAAATTGATCTGAATAAGTGAGTATGCATGTAAGATTATACGGATGCTGACCCCAGGGTCCTGCTCCACCAAGATGCGTTTTCCTCTGTCAGCTTTGAACTGGTGTAAATCATTTAAGGCTCTGGATGTGGATTTTATTTAGCCACTCTGTAGCTGTTAATTAAAGGTCGTAACAGCAAAATTAGTTTTACATGATCATTCAAGCTATGTTAGGATGATCCGTTACTGTACAGACGTGTCTCAGTCATGTTATAACAGAGCTTGGTTTTGCCAGTGTAGGTGGGACCAGATCGTGTTATGACCAGGTAAAGGAAGCCTGGTGCAGCCATGTAGTACAATTGCTTTAGCCTGATGGTAACACAGGGCCAGAACATAACAAGTAGAGCTGTGTCTGGGGGAATCCAACACAGCTGTCTCTCAAAGATGATTAAAAGGATAGTTCAATTTCAGAATGTACACGAGACCCTAAAATGTCCCCAAGCCATACTAGAAACACAAACATGTCCAAGGCTTTAGCATGTTTTGGAATACGTGATAAAGTTTCCATGTGCATTCCAAAGTGGAACTGTGCTGCATGAGCAGCTTGTGCTGGTATAGCGAGAGAAGGATCCAGCAGAAATTATGGAGGTTACATCAGCTCCTCTCAAAGTGAGTGGAAAGGAAATAGTTGGGCTGTGGGGAATATGCAGGCTTATTAAAGTGACCGGTTTCCATTATAGGTGTGGGCCTATGGTACTTGATGCTCTGATCAAGATAAAAAATGAGATGGACTCCACTCTGACCTTCCGCAGATCATGTAGGGAAGGTGAGGTGCTCTTTTTTAAATTAATTAATCTGTTATGCTGAGGATCATTTGACATACTGAGTTTTGAGAAGATACTCATCTAAACCAACGTGGGTGATGAGTGAATATTCTTTCTCCTGCAGAACATCTCAGGATAGACATTAGTATACTACAGTGCCTCTGATGCTATTAAGTACAGGGCACTTGACGTCTGTCAGGTTCAAGTGTTAGGCTCATTCACAGATCAGTTATTAAATAACGTTGTTTCAATCTCAGTACAGCAGTCAAAATAATTGCTCCTGAGTTTTGTTTTGTTTGCTGGGAATGATTGAAGGATTTTTCACTCTGTTTCCTCTTCACCAAGTTAAATGATTAGTGTTGGGGGAAATCAGCCTTGGTGATTCTAAAAGCCACCTTTGTGCGTGCTAGACTGCAAGAGGGTATTTGGCCAAGAATTGTTTCTGGTTTTGCAAATATTTCATATACTATAAGGCTGGAAGGGACCACTATGTTCATCTAGCCTGACATCTTATAGAATACAAGTTGTAGGACTCCCCTGAATTAATTCCTGTTAGAATTAGAGCAGATCTTGTAGAAAAACATCCAATCCTGATCTTAAAATGTCCAGTGTTGGAAAATCCACCATAATCCTTGGTAAATTGTTCCAGTGGCTAGTTGCCCTCACTGTTACATATTTGCAGATTATTTCTAGCTTCAATTGTTTAGCTTCAACTTCCAGGCGTTGGATGTTGCTATGCCTTTGTCTGCTAGATTGAAGAGCCATCCCTCTAATATCAAATTTCTGTTCCCCGTGTAGGTAATTACAGACTTTAATCAAGTCATCCCTTAATCTACTCTTTGATAATTAAGTAGTGTGAAGTTTTTGAGTCTCACTATAAGACTTTTTCCCCCAATCTTTCAGTCATTCTTGCGGCTCTTCTCTGAACCCTCTCCAATTTTTCAGTGTTCTTCTTGAAATGTGGACACCAGCCCTGGACAGAGTATTCCAGTAGCAGTCACACCTTTGGGTCAACTCCTTCTATTTCTGCTAAATCCCTTTAGGGATGAAGTGACCAGATCTGAACACTGTATTCCAGCTGAAGATCACGTTTGATTTTATATAAAGCTACTATAATCTTAATAGTTTCCATTCCATTCTTTGTAGAGCCTCAAATATCTTCTGCTTGCTTTTTTTTTTTTTTTTTTTGAACACTGCTGCACATTTCACAGAAACTTCCAGGGAGCTGTGTTACGCCCAGATCTATTTCCTGCGTGGCTACAGCTTGATAATTAGAACAAGTAATCTGAACTACTCGTACACATGTGCATTACCTTACCTTTGTCAACCCTGAATTTGCTAGCTACTGCTGCAGACCCAGCGTAGTCAAGTCTTGATGGAAGTCTGATGGAGCCTGTTTCATTGTTAAACAGTGACACTTCTGGTTGGCACAAGAGCTGCTTTGAATGAGATCCCAAGATAATTCTGATCTTTCTTCTTGGTAGAATAGTGACAACTACACTAGCTTTTAAGATGATGGCATAATGGCATTATGGCTGGGGAAGAGCATAGTTTGGGGTAAGAATCCCAATCCCCGCCACCCCCCCAAGGGTGAAAGGATGCAAGTCAGATGCTCCATTGTCTCTTCTCTCCTTCTCAGGCATTTGTGGCTCCTGTGCTATGAACATTAATGGTGGGAACACCCTGGCCTGTACCAAAAGAATCGACACAGACCTTAGCAAGGTCTCCAAAATCTACCCTCTCCCCCACATGTATGTGGTAAAGGATCTCGTTCCGGTGAGTTTCTGCCTCTGTTGTGGTTTGTGGAACCAAGGATGACAGTGTTTCAGACTATACTTTGGTTTTCAGGAACAGAGCAGCACCCAGCTGAGAGATCATTCCAAAATTCGTACCCTTGTATAATGTCTTTCTAAAAACTTTTGTGACCAAACAATAAGAGCTGGAGCAGAGAGCTGAGGAACCAATTCCTTATTCGTGTAGCTTCATAGCCAGTAGTTACACCTGTTCCTGTTAAATAGGAAGGGGGAGGTTAAAGGGGCAAATGCAGCACTGTCTGCCTGAATGTGTGTGCAGAACATCTGATCTCTTGCTAGTACAAATCCTAGTACATAGTCAGTAAAATACTTTTTGTTTGTTTAAACTCAGGACCTGAGTAACTTCTATGCTCAGTACAAAGCCATTGAGCCTTACCTGAAGAAGAGGGATGAATCGAATCAGGGCAAAGAGCAGTATCTGCAGTCCATAGAAGATCGTGAGAAACTGGTTAATACTCATGTTTTATTCCCTCCCCTCTCCCGGTGCTTTAATTTCATCCATGTAAGAATTAGGTTAGATATTTTAATACATCTGTCGTCATGTGTAAGTCAGGGCTGTTCCTTAGAGGTAGGTGCAGAGTGGAATGTGGAATCATTTCACCATCCCTGCTAAAATCCTTTCAGAGAGTCTCTTATGTGCTGGCAATTGATTGGCTGGAATGTGGTGTTATGTTCTGTGGGTTTGTCTGCATGGTGTTAGTTACCTCAACTCCTATGGGTTGTATTCTAACGTGATGGAAAACAAGCAATATAGACAGGGACTTAAACATCAGATCAGCTGTCTGTACTGAGATTTTGTCTTCACTGTCAAAGAAAAATGTTTTTTTTAATATCAAGAGAACGTGCATTAGATAGCTGCGATTTTACAGCGAGGTGAGACTAGTCTTTGTAGTTATTACCTTGATGTAGCTTGGTGAAGTCAACTCTATACCACCCCCGTCCAAGTTAGACCTCACCTGACTACGTCATGGTAAAAACGACAGTGCCTTGTTTCCACTAGGATTTTACAGGGAAATAGCTAATGCACATTAGCTAGCTCAGTGTGAAAACACACGTTTTTGGCATTGTGGATATGGCCGTGGTGTTAAGCCACAGTTAACATTGTATAAGGCACCATGAGTCGTTGTTGGTCATGTTTTAACGTGTTGTTGTTTTCCCAGGTAAGTAAGCCCTTTGGGGGCTTTATACTGTTGACAGCTAGGATAGAAGACTGGAGGGCCTTTAAAGAGATTTGCTACTGGAAGAGTTTTGAAGGGAAAAAGAAAACATTTCTAGAGAAAACATTTTACATTGCTAGTAACTTTGTATGTTTTCCCCTTTGCACACACCAACTGTAGCAAAATACAGGTTTTTCTCTTCACACCCCAACCTGTCCAGATAGATCTTGCAGTCAAGTTATAGTTCTGTGCTAGGGACATTGGTCTGTTGCTATGGCCAATACCATGGTGTTGCAAACGCAACATCACTGCAGTATCAAGGAGGAGCAAATGAGCTAGAATAGATCATCCAAAGGAGTGAAAGAGGGCTTAGTTTGAACTGCAAACATTCTTTTTTTTTTTTTTTTAAACAACCAACCTAAGAAACTGTTTAAAAACATGTGAGAAGTAACAGGATATAATTTTCTAAAGGAATATCTGGACATTTCCAGGGTGAGTCCCAATTTATGAAGTGTTTCTGACGTATGAAGCCATCATATGACTGCTAAAAATGTCAGTGGTGCCATAAAATAGCAGTACAGTAACAGCTGTGTTATCCAGCCTTGTATCAACTGGAAAGCTCTGTAAACCGGCATTTCTAATCTTCATAGAAAGTCCACTTTATAGTCTGGTTGACGCGGGGCTGGCAGGCTCTCTACCTGGCTCTGTGTGGCTCCTCGGAAGCGGGACATGTCCCTGCTGCTCCTAGGTGAAGGAACAGCCACAAGGGGTTCGGAGTGTGGGAAAGGGTGTGAGGCTGGGGGAATGTGGGAGGGGATGCGGTTCCTGGCCAATGGGAGCTGCGGAGCCAGCATTTAGCGCAGGGCAGAGGCAGCACGCTGAGCCGCCTGCCGCGCCTCCACCTAAGAGCAGTACAGTCAGGTCACCCACTGGAGTCTGCTTGAAACAAGCTGCTGGAATATAAGCATTGTTTTCTCATGCACTTCTCCTACTCTCCCAATATTTTCATGGCACCCTCCCTCCACAAAGAATCCTGTTAGGATCAGGGGCATCTCTGTTTTTTGCTGCCCCAAGCACGGCAGTCAGGCAGCCTTCGGCGGCTGGTCACGTGGATTCGGCAGCGTTTCTGCGAGTGATTTCCCGGTCCTGCACCTTTGGTGTACCCACTGCCGAATTGTCACCGAAGTCATGGGACCACCGGACCTCCAGCAGGCATGCTGCCAAAGGCTGCCTGACTGTCACCCTCACGGCAACTGGCATGTCGCCCCCTGCGGCTTGCCGCCGCAGGCATGCACTTGCTGTGTGGTGCCTGGAGCCGCCCCTGGTTACGATACAGCCAGAAGTAAAGGATCCCTGGTTTCCTGTTTCAAAGCACCAACTGACAGGAATCTCTCTCTACAAGTGCAGAAAGTGGGGCTTTTGCACACGTTGCATATGAACATATTGAAGTAGGAAGTCACAAGGGGGAAGAGGGTGGACAGGGAAGCACGTGTCACCTTTCAGAAGAATTGTTTCCTAGATAATGTCTTGCATTGCTGGCTGTCCTCTCTCCCATTTGTATTCAGGACGGGCTCTATGAGTGCATTCTGTGTGCCTGCTGCAGTACCAGCTGCCCCAGTTACTGGTGGAATGGAGACAAATACCTGGGCCCTGCGGTGCTTATGCAGGTAAGAAGAAAGTAACTGCTGGGGGCGGGGAGTTGGGGGGGCACTGCAATGGGATAGTGTTTGATAAAACAGGATTGTTGAGTTACTTTCTGGCACTTCCCCTTTTTCTGAAGCCAGTGGAAGTGTGCAATGTAGCACTGTACATCCCTTTTAAGGGGGTCTTGTTTACTTGGAGCTCAAGGGCAAGGGGTTTAGTAAATAACCTCAAATATATTAAAATAAATAATTTTGAAAAGTCAGGAACCCCACACAAGGATGCACCTCGCTCTAATCCTATTTAATTCAAGGTTTTGGAGTGGAGCAGCTCTGGAGCAGTGGAACTGCAGGTTTTTTCCTGGAGCTGGAGCGGAGCCGGAGCACAGCTCCAAAGCCCTGGTTTAATTCCCACCCCCAGCGAATGTTGGTTATCCACTCTAAGCCCTGCTTGTTGTGAATAGTGTGGGCGGGGTGTAATACAGATGTTATGAAAAGCCTCGTGATGCTACTTAAGGGTTAAGTAACAAGTTTTTCATTATCTAACAGCCTGAAGAGCAGTAAAGCACAAAAAGAAAGTATCCTGCTTTTCTACTACCTACCAGAGACTGGTGTGCTCTTCTAGATGATACGCATAGACTAATTGGATCATGTTCTTTGCTGTCCTATACAGATTCCTTTTTTTTCTCACCCCAAAGAAGGGCACCAAACCCACTTCCTGGCTTGTTCCTAAAGATCAGCGGGTCAATTTGTAGAGAGAGAGTCTTAGCGCAAGATAGAAAGTCAGGAGTTCCTGAGTTCCAATTCCAGCTCAGACTCTTTCTCTGTGACTATGGTCTTTTCTCTAATTTTTCTCCCTCAATTTCCTTGCCTGTAGTATTAAAATGACAAATACTTGCCTTCCTCACATGGGTGTTCTGAGCAACTAACACTTTTTAAAGTGCCTTGAAGATGAAAAATACTAAGTATTTTTTTTTTTTATTGCATCTTACCTGTCATGCTAATGCATTGAGTGTATTGCACTGGCAGAGGAAGCAAATTAATCACTGTTCCATTGATGAAAGATCACATTAGCTATTGCAACAATTTCCAGATATTTTAACTAATTGCTTATAGTCACAGTTGTATTCAAGATTTTAAAGAAATAGTTGGATTTCTGCAGCATATAAAAGGAAGTGATTTAGACTCTGCACTGAAAACCTTAAGTTAAATCATGCTTTTGTTAGGTATCTTTAATCAAATGCTTTTTTCCAAGTATAGAAGGATACAGCATGCCCAGTAACACTCTGCTTTTCAGGCATATCGCTGGATGGTTGACTCCAGAGATGACTTCACAGAAGAACGTCTGGCACAGCTTGAGGACCCATTTTCCCTCTACCGCTGTCATACCATCCTGAACTGCACAAAAACTTGTCCCAAGGTATGTATCCCTCTGTTACAGTGTGTACCCATATGTTCACCCCTTTTTTCAAGACTATGATAAATTTCGTACAAAGTATACCTTGTGAGGTATCATTTGAAAACTCATAATTTACTGATCCTTATTGTTCGAGTAAAGCGTGTGGTGGTGGTGTATGTAAAGTTATAGGATTCTGCTGTATGATATTACCAAAGGAATGTTCCAAGTCTGGGGAAGAGTCACAAATCAGTTCCCCAGAGAGACTCGTATGGCCGATACCTCAGCCAGATGTCAGCAAGATCAAATGGACTATCACCTGGTTAAGTGGCCACCCTCTTTGGTAGGGAAGAGGATGTGAGCGAAAAACTACATCTTGACAAAGAAACAGCTGGGGGTTCTGTCCCCACAGACTTTCTGTCTCCTGAACCTCAGCTGGAGAGGATTCTCAAAGAGGAGAGAGAGCTATAAAAAGAGATAGGAGATGCCCCAAATTATCTGTTCCTCCTTTCTCTCTACCCACAGTTTCCACAACACCTGAAGAACAAATAAAACAGCTCTGGACTCGGGGAGGGATCCTGACTGAAAGATTCAGGCTTTGTCTACACAGACAAGTGAAAGACACAACTTTTGTTGTTCAGAGGTGTTTAAAAAAAAAAACACCTCCACCCTGCAAAAGACAAAAGTTTTTGTTGAGGACAAGTGACAGTGTGAATAGCACTTTGTCAGCAGGAGTGTTCTCCTGCCAAAAATGCTAACGCTGCTCATTGAGGGTGGAAGTTTTGTTGGCAGAAGAGCTGTCCCTTGCTGACAAATAGCGGCTACACTGCGCGCCTTTTAGTGGCATGGCTGAAGCAGCACAGCTGTGTCTCTAAAAGCTGTGTAGTGTAGACATAGCTTCAGTCATTACCTTCTTTCTGTATTTTAATAAACTTCTTGTATTGTTTTATCTAGACCGGTGGTTCTCAACCTTTCCAAACTACTGTTCCTCTTTTCAGGAGTCTCAAGTTCGAGCACCCTGCCTGGGGCTCAAGCATGTATCTTAGCTTCGTGGGGCCCCAGGCAGCTGCCTTGCTTGGCACCCCCTAGTGTAGGCCCTGCACTTGCAAACCACCCCCCACCCCCCCACACACACACCCATACCTGTCCTGTGACCCCAGGTTGAGAAACACTAACCTTAATGAATTGACGTACCCCCTGGAAGACCTCCATATACGCCCAGGAATACACATACTTCTGGTTGAGAACCACTGTGACTGGAGTCCCAGGGAGCCAACTGAGGTCACCCGCCAGGGTGAACTGCAAAGAATGGAGCAGACAATCCCCAAAGCTGGTAGATATTCCAATACTTAGATTTACCAAGCCAGGGCAAAACAGCTTCTATAATACCTCACTGGTTACCCAGAAGCCAACAACACAGTACCCTTACAGTGACCCAGACACCCAAGTCAAATATGATGAGGATCACTGGAAATCTCATTTATTCATATATAAAAAAGTTCTAGCAATCCCAAAGGATCAGACACATTACCTCCCAGGTTAATGAATATTTCAGATTTTACCCAACTACAAGCTTACAGCCAGTCCTTATTAACTAAACTAAAATTTATTAAAAATAAGAATATTGGTTAAAAGATCAGTATACATACAGACATGAGTACAATTCTTGAGATTCAGATTCATAGCAGAGATGGGAGTTTTGTAGTTGCAAAGAGTTCTTTCAGAATTAGTTCATAGGTTATAGTCGTGCGTGTGTGCGTTCGTTCGGGGGCGGGGGTCCAGTCAGGACTGGGATCTCAGCCTTGTGGTTTAAGCTTCCTCTGCATGAAGTCTCAAGCAGAATCTGAGATTTAAAAAAAGGATTGGGACCCAAAGCATCCTTATACAGTTCAAGGCCTTCTTGTAACAGCTCGGAGTCCTTCCACAAACAGTATGCAATTATGGGGACTTTTGAAATAGATCTCTTTCCTAAGCATTGCTGGTAATTATCTACACAGATTAACATAAGGCAACTGTCTGTATTTTATCACCATTCACAGATGATTTGCTGTACATTTCAAGGAGAGATGAATACAGCCATATCCTGTGTTTGCAGTTGATTCAAATGTTAAGATGTCCTTTTGATCTCTGAATTAACAGAATACAGCATAGACAGGGACTGTTCAATTACATTGTTAACCTCTACCAATACGTATGTAAACACATACAAACACAAACATTATCTACCAATATGTTTTTGGATCACTTATCCTGCAGGATGCTGAACCCTTTCTGGACATGCGTGTCGACCCCTGATCTAGACCAGTGTGTTTGGATTGAAGAGTTTGGGAAGCTCCATTTAGGATAACAAGATCTGTGCAGATCACTTTCTATTAATAACATGACAGACTTTATATGAGCGTGTGTTGTCTAGGAGAGGGCTAGGCAGTATGAGGTGTGCATTTCTTGGGGAAAGTCTGGGACTGGGAATTTGCTGGTGTTGCTCTGCAGTGTAATTCAAAGGTGACCGGCCATAGCATTCTTCACGGTTTAACTGGGAGTAACTTACATGCTGGAGGCTGTGTGAGAGTACATCAGGAGTGGTAGCTCTCACAGCAGAGCAGTGTAAAAGACATCTCAGGTTAGAGAACTGAGGGAACACTGCTGTTCACCAGGTCAGATTGTGCCCTGGGTAATGTCACAGCCTCCCTCCTTGATCTCACTGCTAGGATGTTTACAAAGGTGATGTGGAGTGGGAGCAGGTGAGTAGAGCCCTATGTAGGTTGTTAGACAATCAGGTGGAGGAATTAGAGCGCATCAGGCTGAACAAAACTTTAAATCTGTCCTCTGAAATGTGCTCCCTTTTCTTGTGTCTGAGCAATCAGCTGCTGCACTTGTTTAGTGAGAAGTGAAACGTACCATGGAATGGAGAGATGACTGAAGCCCATTGTTTGTATTATGAGCAATTGTGACATCTCTTCTCCCTCATCAGTGAGGGTCATGGATGCAGGGTACTTGCACTCAGTCTGTGGGCCCAATGACTGGGGTGGGAGCAAGAACATCTCTTGACCAACATGTTTGTGAAATGCTGGGATTTTTAGCTAGAAACATATGTACCCCCTTAGCAAGGGGCCTCATCTCCCTCCGACCCCAAGAAAAAAAATCCAGGGAAGAGTCTTCTTAGCTCCAGAAAGACTTGAAAGGCACCTTCTTAGGAGATATTTGCCACACACCCTTCAACTCAATCAGGCACAATTAGTAGTGTCTGCTTCAGAGATTTAGTGCTATAAAAGCAGGGGGAGGTGCAGGTCAGGGCTGCAGTGCCGTGACTGAGTTGTGATGGGCAAGGGAAGTCTATCGTGGTTCTGAATAGTGGTGTAAGACCACCAAGAGCAATACACTTATCCTGTAAATAAGTACCTCTTCATATTTCTGGTATCATTCAGAGTATCACTGAAGTGCTGTATAGCTTGTGTGTGTGTGAGAGAGAGCGAAGAGACTTCAGCTGTGTCTGGGAATTGTAGTGCAGTGGGAACTTGTTACCAGGGCCAGTTTTGGTAGCTCCCAGTTTGCTTGTTATAACATACAGATCGCTACATTCAGAACCACAGGAATTTAATTTTTCAAATCAGATCTGTGCAGAAAGTAAAATCTCCATCATGCAATGAGCTAGTGAGTTGTCAGGGCAGCTAATCAAGTTTGAAGGGTTCTAGCTCTCCTGCAAACAGTATTATTCTTTAACTTACCTGGGTTGCACCTGAAAGTGTGAAATTCTTCCCTATAACTTTTTGAAAACAACAAAGAAATTGCTTCTAATCAGATCATTTATAACTGAAAGCCCACTGCCTACTCCAGGAGTATATAACTCTGGGAAGAAAGATTCTCAGGGATCATCCATCTTTACAAGCACGGATCACTGAAACTCAGTGCTTCTGTGCATATTAAATTGTGATTCCAGGTTCCATTTATTGATGGCTTCTACAGAATGTAGATAGCCAGTTATGTCTGGAGCTAGATCACCAGCTGATGTGAACTGATATAGTTCCATTGAAGTCAGTGTTCATGTATGCTAACAGAAGATCGTGTGTGTGTGTGTGTGTGTGTGTGTGTATGTGTGTGCAGGTGTGAGAGAGAGAATTGTGTGGCATTATAATGAAGCAGCACATCATGGGTCTATGCACGGGTGAAAGTAGAAATAGGGACTTACCGGTATAGGGCTGAATTGGGGCCGGTGCTGGCCCTCAGAAGGGGCGGAGCCTCAGGTGGAAGGGGTGGGGATGGGGGGGTCAGAACCAACCCTGGCCTGCCCTGTACTAGTAAGTGCCCTTCCCTGCTGTGGTAGCAGCGGCATCTGGGGGCTCTGGCAGCAGTTTAAAAGGGCCAGGGCTCAGCCACCACTACCGCCCCAGGCCTTTTAAACCGCTGCCAGAGGTCCGGGGGGCTGCTGCTGCTACTACCCCAGGACTCTGGCAGCAGGGCTCCGGGGCCTATTTAAAGGGCCCAGGGCAGTAGAGGCAGCTGGAGCCCTGACCCTTTAAATAGCAGCGGGCCTCCGGGGGCTGCTACAGCAGGGCTCCAGCAGCAATTTAAAGGGCCTGGGCTCTAGCCTCTGCTGGGAGCCCCAGACCCTTTAAATTGCTGCTTGGGGAAGCCAGGCCAGCCCGGTACGGTGCACCGACTCTTGCCGGTATGCCGTACCAGAGCGTATCAGTTTACTTTCACCTCTGGGTCTGTGACTTGTTAGTTAATAATCACCATGTTTCAGCCCAGACGCTGTAATCCTAGGTCTTCCCTTGGTCATATCTGAATTCCCCATGATTAGCTGTCTGGCAGAGTGCTTGTGATTTTCCCTGTTACGGTGAGATTAAGCATACTCGTTTAGTTAGGCAGCACTACAGGGTTACATAAAGGCCTTTCACCGCATGAATGGTGGCTGTACAATACAACGAAAAATCCTTTGGAAATCGGAACAGCCAGAAGCATGATGTTGTGTTAGAATCACTTTTGTGTTGTAGCCTGAAGTGCTTTTGCTTTCTATCCCCCGGGCCCCTTTTTGACGCAGCTCTTGTTTTTCTCATAGTTTTTAAATAAAACATTAGGTTTTGTATCTTGACTCCAATGAAGCTTGCACAAGAGACCATTTTTATTAGGCAAAGTCCTGCCTTCGAAGCCCATGTGAAAATACCCCCAAATGTACTGAGTACAACTCTGCTCCAACTTTAGCAAGAGATCTTATCACAGAGCAGTTGAGTTTATCAGTCCCTTGAGTGGCTGCTTGTCAGGTATTGCCATATTCAGACCAAAAGGTAAAATAAATCTTTTTGTTTCTTAAAATGACAGGGGCTGGTGCTAACAAATATATATCATGACCCAGGAAAGTGCTGCAAACATTTGAACAGGACTCTTTTTGAAGATTTTAGCAGGGTCAGAATTGGGCAGTTATTGCGGAGAGGCAGCTACCTGCTGGATGTGTCCCCACTCACCCCACCCTGACTTGCCTCTTCCCCTCCTCCCCCCAACATTGTTCCACTCCTACCCTTGAAGGATGGAATTGGGGGGTGCAGTGACTTTGCGGCTTCTCACATCATGGTATGCAGAGACATCCAGGACATTGCCTGTCTTGTCTGGAGCAGATCATAACTGAGTGGCTCCACTGTGCACCATATCATGTGAACAATCAAAAGGAGACGCCATACTGGGGCTTGCCATGGGAGCAGGTGGACACTACCTTTACTTTTCAGAATGAGAAGGGGTGGATTTTGCAGCCTACACTCTGCCAACTTGCCTCAGTGGGGCCGGCATGGCTGTGAGCTAACAGCACCAATCCATGTTGATGTAAAGGAAACGCTATGAAGAGTGGTGTTAATTTCTCTGTCGGCTAACGGTTACACTTTATCTTTGTAGGGACTGAACCCTGGAAAAGCAATTGCCGAAATCAAGAAAATGATGGCAACTTACAAAGAGAAGGCAGTCAGCGCATAATGCTGTTTCTTAACAATAGGCGTAAAACGCACATACTGTAACTGAATGTAATTTATATCTGATTTAGAAAGAGGGTTCCAGCAGGGACTCATGTTTTCCAGAGATGCATGTACAATAAATACTGTAAAGAACAAATAAGAGCTCCTACTTTATTAATACAATTGAACCAACTTCTCTCCCCTGTGCCTCCTGGATGGATTTGTAAATTCCAGCTGACGTCTGAATTTGGTTGACCTCTGGTGTGTGCAGGTTAGAGGAGTGCTACACCTCAGACTTTACTCCAGGATTCTGGAACTGGATATGGGGAAGTCGTCTGTTTCCACATTGGCACCACAGCAAAGCAGTAACCCAAAGATAATTCATCTGATAGCATTCATTCAAATATAACCATAGCTGAGGTTAAAGGTATGGGAGAAGCTTTCATGGAAGGTATACGGGTAGAAATTACACATGATGTGGGAATCCTCAACCTGAAGAATTTTGGGGGGTTTCATGGGAAGAACCTTGCCTGATAATGAAACTGGAGCTACTTAGGAAAGTGCCATGATGTCTCAGACCAGTGGTCTATACCTTGCCCAGGCCAGGGAACTTAATGATCCAACAACAGATTCAGTGATGAATCCTGGTCACATGCTGCCTGAGGCACATTGCGTATGTGCTAAGAAGTCCGTACCAGATGCTTCAGAGTGCAAGAAACCCTGTAACGCCAAACTGTGGAATAACCTACCTATAGTGGAATGTTATTTATTCCCCTGCTAGTTACTAGTCTGCCCTGAAGCCTGAGGCATTACATCCCTCTTGGAGCATACTGATATCTAATGTAAACCTGGGTGTTCTTATCCGTATAACTATCAGCTCCTTTTCTGAGTACTTAGAAATCTGGGGTGCTCTCAGATCTTGTGGCAATGAGTTCCATAGATTGGCTATTGATTGTGCTTAAATCAGTTTTCAATTTGCTTCCTTTTTGGTCTCATTGAGCACCCCCATGTGCTACATATTTCACTCAGTTGCAGCTGATCTGTGGTTAATAGTTCTTGAAAGCCATCAGTACTGGCTAACACCATAATAGGATATAGATCACATGTCTGGGCACATGTCCTCTTTAACTTATTGATATGTCTGTGTTCTGTAACATTGTCCCTTCTGCAAAATTGGATAATCTCTCCCATCTATGGGAAGAATTTAGTTTCCTTATCAATAATTTGATACCTTATAAAAATGTACTCTCCATGCTCCCTATTGCTAAGAGGCAGAGCAGCATCTGAGTAGCTGTTCATATCTTCATCACATACTGTTCCTGGAATTAAGACACGTTATCTATGCTGACCTGTGTATCAGGCCACTCACCACCCTGCACCCCACACTGAACCCAGCAACTGAAATTAGACGAAAGTATCACAGCGCACAGAAGACTAGACTGTTTTGTACCATAGGCTGAGAATAGGAGGGACCAAGTGCCCAAGGCCCCTGTAGCGATGGGGAAATTATAAAATAAATCTTTTTGTTTCTGAAAATGACAGGGGCTGGTCCTGAAATACCCCCAGCTAATCCTAGCAAGTGACCTGCATCCACATGCTGCAGAGGAAGGTGTTGGGATTTTGTGGTTCCCAGTGAGTCTGATGCTGGGTAGAATCAAGGGAACTGATTAGACCCCCAGGACTCCCATGACCCATCCAACCCCCCTATTCCCTGCTTGCCCCAACCCCTCTCCACACACCTGGCTCCTGATGGGCCCCCCAGAACTCCCAACTCATACACCCCCCCCAGTTCCTTGTCCCTGACCACCCCCTCCAGAGACCCCCCCACCCTAACTGCCTCCCCAGGACCCTCCTTGCTCCCAGTCCCCTGACTGCCCTGACCCCTATCCACCCCCTGCCCCCTCACAAACCCCAGGACTCTCATGTCCCATTCAACCCTCCCCTGCTCCCTGAGTGCCCCCTCCAGAGACACCGCCCCTAGCTACCACCCCCCGATCCTACCCCATCCCATCCAACCCACTCTGCTCCCTGTCCCCTGACTGCCCCCACCCCTTATCCAATCCCCCCAGCCCTGGGCCCCTTACCATGAGGCTCCACGCAGAGACAGACACGCTGCCCCGCGGGACAGCACAGCCCCGCCCCTCAGAGCGCTGGGTGCAGCAGCAGGGCTCCAGGGCAGGGGATAAGGTGGGAGAGGGGCCAGCAGCTTGCTGCGTTTGGCCCGGCGCTACGTTGCGGGAGTGTGGACCCCGCAGCTTGCAGTGCTGGGAGAATGGGGCTATTTGGCTACTCTGTGCACACGGCTATGCTTCTGCTCCCTGCCCCTGCGGGGGGAGCTGAGGGCAGAGGAGAGCTGCGGGGCTAGGCAAGATTTTGAATGGCATGCTGGAGTCCTGGCAGGCTCCAGCGTGCCATTAAAAATTGGCTCGCATGCCATAGGTTGCCGACCCCGGACTAGATGATAAACTTCTAGGCCCTTTTCTCCTTCAGAAGAGTGGCATGGTCAGCGTGAAAGGGCATCAGGGAGACTAACTAGGTGGATCGCAGCAGAGAAAGAGAATGTGTGTTACAGAGATTGATGGACACGGGTATAGCTAGTGTGTGTGTATGGTTGGGTAGCTAAAGCACAGGAGTGGAAGTCAGGAATTGACTTCGCCTCTGCCACAGAAGCGGGCTACACACCATAACCTTGGACAAGCCCATGCCTCTGCTTGTGCCTCAGTTTCTCATCTGTAAACCGGGGGTGCTGGGGTGTGTCTAATACCCTGCGAACCCCTCCCAGCTTTCCCTGGGCAGGCTGGGAGCTGAGACTGGGAGACCCTCCGCATGTCATGCTCTGTGGGTGTCCTGGGTCAAGGCAGGGCCCTGGCACGAGAGGAAGCCGGGTTTGCCATGTACCCAGGAGCCCGCGTCTGGACGCAGCCACCCACGGCAGCCCGGGCAGAGAGAAACTACAACTCCCAGCCGCCCCTGCGCGGCCGCGCCCCGCCCCGCTGATCCGCCAGCTGCGGCTCCTTTGTGTCTCCGCAGCGCAGAGCCAGGCTGGCCGC
>NC_133791.1:17056183-17059204 GCF_003597395.2 Chelonoidis abingdonii
GATTCATAGACTCTAGGACTGGAAGGGACCTCGAGAGGTCATCGAGTCCAGTCCCCTGCCCTCATGGCAGGACCAAATACTGTCTAGACCATCCCTGATAGACATTTATCTAACCTACATGCCCACCGGCACGAGCAGGCTGCTCTGTGGGGCAGGTAGACTCATGCCACAGCGTTACCCAAGTCCCAGAGGTGGCACTCACCTGCTTGGGTTGCGTTTCTGGGGCTGCTCCGCTCAACAGTCCTCCCTTGCCAAACTGGGGAGCAGGAAACATTCAGGTGCCTTTGGCTGAGCTGTGTCTCCCACACTTCTCTGACCAGCAAAGTTATTTCCCAGGAACTGTCTTGTCCCATCCCTTGCGTGTCTTGGAAAAGGGGTTGTCCAACTTATGGCTTAGAGCCTTCCTATCCCCTTTACAATCACACACTGACCCTGGGGCTGATGCCAAAGTCACTTAGGCATCAAACTGACATTAGGAAAGTCTTGATGTATTTTTAGCTGTGTTTGAATATGCGTTCTCAGCTCCTGGAGGGAATGGGTGGCCCGTCAGCCCACCGGGGATCTAGAGAGCGTTCTGGAACTGGTCTTCAGGTCGGCAACCTTTCAGAAGTGCTGTGCCGAGTCTTCATTTATTCACTCTAATTTAAAGTTTCGCGTGCCAGTGATACATTTTAACATTTTTAGAAGGTCTCCCTCTATGTCTAAACTATTGTTGTATGTAAAGTAAATAAGGTTTTTAAAATGTGTAAAAAGCTTCATTTAAAATTAAATTAAAATGCAGAGCCCCCCAGACCAGTGGCCAGGAGCTGGGCAGTGAGAATGTTGCTGAAAATCAGCTCACATGCGTGCCATAGGTTGCCTCCCACTGAACTAGGATCTACCACCCTGGAGTCTGTCGTCTTGAGTTGTAAACTGCTACTGAGAGCAAAAGGGGAGGTGATGGCTGAGTTCTAGAGCTGTGATCCTTGCTGGGTGGCTTAGCACTTACTCTTTAAACTATTGGGTCTCATGGCATGGAGGTGACCCCAGCGCACCGTTTGTGGTCAGGCGCAGCACTACTGGTGAGCCTCTGCCTCAGTTTCCCCTCACCCAGGGTATAAACAAGTCCAAGCAGGCCTTTCTAGAAGTAAAGAGCACCCTCTTTGGAAGGTGTTGTTTATTTAACCAAAAAGGGAAACAGGAAAAGGAGCAAAAGCTGCAAGTCACTGCTCCACCAGGAGTTCCCGGTGGGGCGGGAGAGTGCTCCAGGGCTGGTAGGGTGAGATAAGACTGAATTCCTTGCCAGGAGCTTGGGCCTCTGCTGGGCATTGGGCCAGATGCCAGTCTTCCCCAGACAGTCCTATTAGCTGAGCTCCCCAGGACATCCCACACCCAATTTATTCTCCTGGGCTGCTCCAGTGCCTTGCCTGGCATCACTGTGTTCTGGGCCTGTCCCTCTGTCTGGGAGCCTCGCTCTCCAGGGAGACACCACTAGGAGAAGCTGCAGGCTTCCAGCCTTAGCTCTCCAAAGCCTTGATAGGACCAGATGCTCATTACCTAATTAACGGCCACCCAGCTATGTAGGCAAGTAGCCACACGGGAATCTGGGTTGGCTCATTCTCCTTAGTGGAGTCTCTCAAAGGTAGGCTGACCTCCCAACCCACATGGCAGGAGGCAGCCTAGCTATAACTGGTCCAGGAAGATGGGTTCTAACACACGTACAGCATATCTACGCTTAAGTGTAGCTATTTCATTTGGGGTGTGACTTTTGTATTTCTGACGTAGCCGTACTGGTGTAAGCCCGAGTGTGAACATGGCGATGTTGGAATGACGGACATCGCTTGTGCCAGGTGTTTGCTGGAGTGATTTCTACTAGCAAACGTGCAGTTTTGTCAGCATGCACTGCACCCCACACTAGCAGCACTCTGCTGATACAGTATGTTGGTATAGCTGTACTGACTAAGCCTTCCCAGTGCAGCCCTGATTTTATGCCAGTCTCCCAAACTGGCATAAGCTGTACCAGTATAAAGCGCTCATAACTATAGAACTGAATCCTTGCTAGCAGGGGTTTGCTGGTTTAACTGTTAACTATCCTGATAGAATTATACTGGGCAAAACCTTCCTAGTGTGGACAAGGCTTGCTCGGTTGAATTCACTGCAGCCGCAGGCTTTAGGAATGCTGAAGAAAACCAGATTTGGTTGCTACTTTCAGTTTTAAAGGGCCACTGCCAACTTTATTTATTTACTGCTAGTTTTTAAAAAAATTCCAATATCTGGCAGAATCCTCCTATAAATAGTAAGGATCTGGAACTTAAACGAGAGAGAAATTGTTCAGTTGAGGCCCTGATCCTACAAAGACTTGCACACTGGATCTTGCACCTGTGAAAGGCTTTCTGGATGGTGGCCTGAATAGACAGGAAGCAGTGAAACTGATGATAAAGTTCTGTTGAATGCACTGAGGTAACAGCCTGGAAACAAATCATTACCGGTTTAATAGATTTTTTTTTTTTCATTATGATCTTGTAGTCTGACTTCCTCCATAACCTAGGCCAGAGAATTTACTCGATGAAATTAAACGTGTCCCCTTAAAATCTGAATTTTCTTATGCTGATCAGGGATGCATTGATAATATATGATAAATGACCTCGGGATCAGTGAGCCTTTTTACTTCTGTTACACTGGAAACATCCACTGTGTTTTACATAAATGTACAGAAAACAGGGTTCCTGCCCAAAGCGGAGCTAGTACCCAGGGTCAGATTGGATGCACCATTCTGCAAAAACTCCTACCTGGAGGTCATGAACCTCAGTCAGAATTTCCTCTTTGCAAGAGGAATCAAAACCAATAATGAACTTAAAAGTTCCCTTTAGAGGAGCTTCATGTGCTGCGTAGAAAACAGCTGGTCAGAGTTATTGTTGGGTTCCGCTCGCCGCCCCACCCATTATACCAACTGACTTTGGCAGAACTGAAATCTTGTAATGAGAAAGGAAATGGTAACCCAAAATATACTACTTCTGTACTTCATAGTGGGTTTCAGTTCTT
>NC_133791.1:17060401-17092315 GCF_003597395.2 Chelonoidis abingdonii
AGTGGAGTCTCTCAAAGGTAGGCTGACCTCCCAACCCACATGGCAGGAGGCAGCCTAGCTATAACTGGTCCAGGAAGATGGGTTCTAACACACGTACAGCATATCTACGCTTAAGTGTAGCTATTTCATTTGGGGTGTGACTTTTGTATTTCTGACGTAGCCGTACTGGTGTAAGCCCGAGTGTGAACATGGCGATGTTGGAATGACGGACATCGCTTGTGCCAGGTGTTTGCTGGAGTGATTTCTACTAGCAAACGTGCAGTTTTGTCAGCATGCACTGCACCCCACACTAGCAGCACTCTGCTGATACAGTATGTTGGTATAGCTGTACTGACTAAGCCTTCCCAGTGCAGCCCTGATTTTATGCCAGTCTCCCAAACTGGCATAAGCTGTACCAGTATAAAGCGCTCATAACTATAGAACTGAATCCTTGCTAGCAGGGGTTTGCTGGTTTAACTGTTAACTATCCTGATAGAATTATACTGGGCAAAACCTTCCTAGTGTGGACAAGGCTTGCTCGGTTGAATTCACTGCAGCCGCAGGCTTTAGGAATGCTGAAGAAAACCAGATTTGGTTGCTGCTTTCAGTTTTAAAGGGCCACTGCCAACTTTATTTATTTACTGCTAGTTTTTAAAAAAATTCCAATATCTGGCAGAATCCTCCTATAAATAGTAAGGTTCTGGAACTTAAACGAGAGAGAAATTGTTCAGTTGAGGCCCTGATCCTACAAAGACTTGCACACTGGATCTTGCACCTGTGAAAGGCTTTCTGGATGGTGGCCTGAATAGACAGGAAGCAGTGAAACTGATGATAAAGTTCTGTTGAATGCACTGAGGTAACAGCCTGGAAACAAATCATTACCGGTTTAATAGATTTTTTTTTTTTCATTATGATCTTGTAGTCTGACTTCCTCCATAACCTAGGCCAGAGAATTTACTCGATGAAATTAAACGTGTCCCCTTAAAATCTGAATTTTCTTATGCTGATCAGGGATGCATTGATAATATATGATAAATGACCTCGGGATCAGTGAGCCTTTTTACTTCTGTTACACTGGAAACATCCACTGTGTTTTACATAAATGTACAGAAAACAGGGTTCCTGCCCAAAGCGGAGCTAGTACCCAGGGTCAGATTGGATGCACCGTTCTGCAAAAACTCCTACCTGGAGGTCATGAACCTCAGTCAGAATTTCCTCTTTGCAAGAGGAATCAAAACCAATAATGAACTTAAAAGTTCCCTTTAGAGGAGCTTCATGTGCTGCGTAGAAAACAGCTGGTCAGAGTTATTGTTGGGTTCCGCTCGCCGCCCCACCCATTATACCAACTGACTTTGGCAGAACTGAAATCTTGTAATGAGAAAGGAAATGGTAACCCAAAATATACTACTTCTGTACTTCATAGTGGGTTTCAGTTCTTAGCTTCTGTGAAGCACGTCAGAACAATGATGTGGGAAGGTAAATGATTGGCAGAGATGCCCGTAGCCTTTCATAGAATAGAATATCAGGGTTAGAAGGGACCTCAGGAGGTATCTAATCCAACCCCCTGCTCAGGGCAGGACCAATCCCCAGACAGATTTTTGCCCCAGATCCCTAAGTGGCCCCCTCAAGGATTGAACTCACAACCCTGGGTTTAGCAGGCCGATGCTCCAACCACTGAGCTATCCCTCCCCTTATGGTAACAGACTATGTGCATTAATATTGTTAGGAGAAGGGGACATCGTGAGTGGGAATTTGTCTTTCTGCTGTTCTAAATGAGCCAGTCAAATGCACTTTGACTGAATAAACCGCTAAGTGCTGGTGCAACCCTGAAGGTTCCCCACAATTACATTAATCCCGTCAAGACTGGTGAATCAAGGAATGTGCCTTGTAAGTGATTGGGAGGAATTTGCTCCTCCTGGGGAAGAGAGGAGCTGATAGCACTGGTAGGGACCAACCTTACTAATGACAGGTCCTCTATAAACGTCCCAGGTGGTGCATGACCAATGCTGAGCGGCAGTGCCCAGTCCTGTGGGTGCCGGTGGTGCCAAACAAGGTGGTGGTCTGGGTAAAATCCACTACACATTAGGTGACTCTATATTTGTGCCATTTCTAAGGCAAGAGAGGCCAATAATTCTGCATCAGAAGGTGTTGATCTAGGCTGCCCTGGGGGCTTAATGACAGTGTACGGCGGGAGACCAAGGGTTAGTAGCTTCCTGTAACTGCTCCAGCATGTCTCTGTCCTCCAGACGGCAGGTATCCCTGTTTTACTCACTGGCTGTGATGGCAGTGCCAGCAGAGCTACCTTTGACGGTCTGATAAGCGCAGGGGATTGGGACTTGGACTCCTGGGCTCGCTGGCTAGCTGTGCAAACTGGGCGGGGGGGAATGATGCAGCTTCTCTGGGCCTGTGTTAGCTCATTTGTAAAATGAGGAAATTGCCCCATCGTTCACCGGGGAATTGTGTGAGCTCTGGTCATTGGTAAGAGGCCTTGATCTCCTCTGCTGAGAGCTGCTCCAGAATTGCGAAGGATTAGTCAGTCTCCATGCTAGGAGTGCTGCAGAGGTGATGCACACGGCCCCCTGTACCGTGATGTATAGTTATGGTGTGAGGCCCTAAGAGGAGTGCGGCTCCTATTCCTTGCAAGTGACGTTGCTGAGAAGGTGCCATGGGAGGGGAATGGAGAAGCATTAAACGCCAGGAGGTCCCACCTGTCCAGTTGCGCTGGGCCCTGAGTTTAAAAAAAATAAAAAAAGGGGGGGGGGTACGCCGTGAAGAGCTTGTGGTTTAACTAAGATCCAGATCTTACTGTCTAACGGGCCAGAGTGCATCGCGTGGCTGAGCCGGTTGATCGGCAAACCCATTACGTTAGTGGATCAGTCAAACTAGCGGTGTTGCCAAGTCTTTCGATATTTGGTGTTTTTCTTTAAAGCCCCAGCTCCCGGAGCCCGGGGATTAGGTGAAGACTGTACCTCAGCTTTCGCTTTAGAATAGCTTGTATCCCTTCATGGCTGCAGGAAAAAGCTTGAAAATGAGCCCTGAGTGCACCCTGAAGGTCCAGAAACTGGAAGGCAAGGAACCCCAAATTCATCACTTTTTCAGAAAAAAAACCCATGGGCTGTTTTTTAAAGCCAGCCTCCTGCCTTTTTTGAGGTTTGATTCATAGGTTTTTGAACACTTGGGGTTGACAATACTGAACTTGCTGCTCTGTCTCAATCTTAGTAAGTTTCCTCTCCCTCTCTTCCCCCGACGTAGTGGTTGGTGCTTTTCACTTGGTTGCGCCTGGCAAAAACGTCTGTAGGCCAAGAGTTTCCAAAGTGACTAGTGACTTGAGACAGCAGCCCGGGGGCTGTGTTCTCAGAGGGTGGTGTCACGTTCTGGGGTGCGATTCAGACCAGCCAGAAGTTATCACTGCTTGTTTTATAACCCTGAGTGCCCCCAAATACTTCTGCTACTTGTGGGTCCTTGCCTGGGATGTACACAACCGCCAGCGTTCGCTTCATGTTCTGTACGCTGCACAGCTCTGACTCAACCGTGCTGAATCCAGCAGTTATCACAGACGTATTTTCTTTAGCCTTAGCCGGTGACCCCAACACACCTCCCACCCCAACCTTCCCCAAACCCATGTGCTTGGCAGCTCCCAGTCCCCTCCTTAGTCCAGTGGACTGAGAACATCCATTTATTCCTTTAAGGAGACAAAACTTTACCGAGGTTGTCACACCAGCCGGAGCTGACGTTCACTTTAGCACAGACACAGCCCCCGTTGGNCCCCAACCTTCCCCAAACCCATGTGCTTGGCAGCTCCCAGTCCCCTCCTTAGTCCAGTGGACTGAGAACATCCATTTATTCCTTTAAGGAGACAAAACTTTACCGAGGTTGTCACACCAGCCGGAGCTGACGTTCACTTTAGCACAGACACAGCCCCCGTTGATTTAGATTAATAGTAGAACAATGTTGTTAATGAAAGAAGATCAGATTTGGAGTTCACGGATAAGAGAGAAAGTTAGAAACAGTTGCCAGCAAGTAAAAGTGAAAGCACACAACTAAAAGTCTAAAACTTCAGTCTAGCAAGCTTTGGTTCAACGCTTTGTCCAAGATGGCTTGTCTCACCCACGGTCGTCCTGGGTCGGGATCTCTTCCAAAGATGCTGGTTCCTTTGGCTTCTTAGGTGAAAGGGAGAACTTGGCGTTCTCTGCCCCTTTCTTTTCTAGGCTGTTGACTCTTTGAAATGGGTTCTTCTGAACAGTGCCCTCACAGTTAAGTTCATTCAAGCCATGAGAGAGCCTGCATGGAGTCTGGTAGGGATGGAGGCTTCCTGCTCTCTTCCCCCACTTGGGTTTGCTGAAATGCAAATGGTTCAGTTTCCTGCCATGTTCTTCCCCTGTTGCCGTGATGGAGATGGCTCTGTTCGCTACATGGGTATAAACTGACATAAACACTCATTCCTTTGTTTAGGCGGGCGTGTTTAACAACTTTGCCCAGGCAGGGCTGCTTGGTTTTGGACAAGTAACATCGTACGGGGGAAATTTATAACTTCACGTATAATGTTGCTACATATGCATTTCACTGCGACCTCCCTGACCTGGGTGGTGGTAGTTTTCAAATGAGCCCTGACAAGGTATATTTTTGTACAAAGACTATCACAGCGGTGTGGAGGATGTGAATACCAGGCCCTTTGAGTCGCAAGCGAGTATCAGCATGTTCTGAAAATCCAGGCCTCCTTCATGGGGTCTAAAATTGGGATCCAGACTTCTTAGTCTTGGAAATCTTGGCTGTAGAGAAGTTGAGCTAGGGGCTGTTCATGTGTGTTTGCCTGCATGTTACTCAGCACATCTGCAGCAGGGAACACGTGTTTCTACAGCACAATCTCTAGCCTGTGGTCCAGCGGTTAGGGCAGAATTTGGAAGACCTGAATTCGAGTCCCTGTTCTGCCACAGACTCTCTGGGTGACTGTGGGCAAGTCACTTAATCTCTTTGTGGCTCAGTTCCCCATCAGTACAATGGGGATAATAACTGCTTTGCCTCAGAGTGGTACTGTGAGAGCAAATGTATTACAGCCTTATTGCTTAGATAGCTAGAACATGCTGGATCATTCTAATGGAGATGGGGAAAGGTCTTGTTTTAGCTGGTGAAACTGAGGGGGGAGCCTAGATTTCAGCTCAACCAGCCAGACTGAGGGATAACTCCAACTTGCCCTGTTTGCGCTAAGATTCTGCAGCATGAGAGCAAACATGGTGCAAAACCTCTCACTTTCCCTAGGGTAGACAAGGCCATTGAGTTGTCTGTTTTAGAGGGAGGAAGCGACTGGTTCCTGCAAGGCTCAGATGCAGGATCGCAGTCCTGGTATTGATCTCCTCCTATTCGAGCTGATGGCTGCGTGACGTACAAGACCGGCAGGTGTCGTCTTTCTGCAGCAGATGAGTGGATGTAGTGGGCCCTGGGAATGAAAGGAAACGGCTCATACATCATCATTGTCCTTGTATTTGTCCTGAATGTACGTGTTCTAAACAGCGTGGTGAATTTTGACCTCCAGCTGTAGCTTTCTGTATCTAAGAGTGAAGCCAAATGGCCTGGGAAAAGCTTGAACTGGTACAAAGCTCAGCAGATCAGCTGGCTAACAGTGCTCTGAATTCATTTCTCACCCCCCACAGTGCTCTGCTTCTGCGCTGACTGCCTGCTATACACAGCGTCCGAGTCAGGGTCTTTGTCCTAAGAGCCAAAGCCCTCCCTTGGGTCTGGCCAATGCGCTCACTCTGCAGCCAAGACACCTAGGTTCCACTGGAACAATGAAACCAATTGTGGAGATGCACTGGGTAGTACTTGCCCCTTGAAGCTATTGTTTCAGGCTCTCGCCAGACTCTGGCATCAGGTATGCTTGGTTCCTGTTTTCAAGGTTTTCTTCTTGCCATAAGGGTGAGAGTTGAGATTCTGGAGTACAAAGGAATGAAATACACAGGGTCCTGGCCTTGAGCATATACAGTAGCCCCCAGATCTTTTGCAGAGGCGGAGGGTAGCGTTCAGGCCTGCCCTGCAGGTAATGGTGGTGGTGATTCAGAAGGGGGCACTCATATCTCTGAATCGGTACTGAGCCAGTGTCTCCGTGCTGAGCTGGTGGGCTCTGCTGTAGGACCCATCTTTGGGATAATGCATAGACGAGGTCCCAACCATTTGTTTGTCCAAGATCCCACAGCCCTCTCCTCTCAAGAATTGGCTGAATCGCATCTCTGGTTACTACATTCTGAGTGATCCCTAAACTTCCCCTGGTTAAGATATTCCTCACTCCTCCGCCGGTGTATGTTGCTGGTTAAAACCAGGCCAGGTTCCAGCTGTGAGCTGACACGATAAAGCTGCATCTGGGGGTCTGGATCTTGCAAATACAGTAGAAGAGATTATTCCGACTTGACCAGCAGGGGAGAGATGGTCTTTAAGGCTGTGCCACTGCCACCAGTCCCCCCATCTTGCCCTGCCACCTAACCCAGAACTTCTGTTTGAATAACCCTTCCTATCACCCTGCAGCTGAGGATCTCCAAGCACTTTGCAAACATGAATGGATTAAAGCCTCCCACCCCCAAGGCAAGTATTACCCTCCCCACTTCTGTAAAATAGGGATCTCTCTCCGTGCCTCGGAGTCATTAAAGGTCAGGCAGGAAGCTTGTGTTAGAGCTGGGAACAGAGCCCAGATCCCTTGATTTGCAGCCCTGGGGCTTTAACCACGCAGGCATTCTCCTTCCCCTCTCTGGAGCTGGGTTGCCATTGGAAAGCCCCAGGACCGAGCCCAGCCCTAGGAGTGTGCTGAGCCTACAGCTGCAGGGCACGCTGAGCTCATGGCCATGGGCATGCTCTGTTGGGACCTTCCTTCCCCAGTGGTACTGCGACTTCCTCCCCCACCAACCATGACCCGAACTGCCTCCTGCGTGCCAGCCCTGCCTGGCCAGTCCTCTGATGGGCAACGGTCTCCCCCCTTCTCACTAAACACCTCCCATGTGCCTGACCTCCGCCCAGGTGCACTGTCTGGGCCATGCACCACCAGAGCCCCTGCCCGCAGGTGGCAATCAGCATGTCTTAACCCTGGCCCGCCTTTGGGCAGGTCGTGGAAGAACAAGAAAGAAGCCCGAGAACTAAGCTGCCGAAAAGCAGGTTCTCTGGATCCAGCAACCCCCCATGTGTTCCTGCAGTCATGCCTCCCCTCTGTGGCAGCTGTGGTACTGCATGGAACTCATGAGATCAGCAAACAAAATGACCCTGGTTTATTTTTAAGGAAGGCTTTAAAAAAAAAANCAGTAGCCCCCAGATCTTTTGCAGAGGCGGAGGGTAGCGTTCAGGCCTGCCCTGCAGGTAATGGTGGTGGTGATTCAGAAGGGGGCACTCATATCTCTGAATCGGTACTGAGCCAGTGTCTCCGTGCTGAGCTGGTGGGCTCTGCTGTAGGACCCATCTTTGGGATAATGCATAGACGAGGTCCCAACCATTTGTTTGTCCAAGATCCCACAGCCCTCTCCTCTCAAGAATTGGCTGAATCGCATCTCTGGTTACTACATTCTGAGTGATCCCTAAACTTCCCCTGGTTAAGATATTCCTCACTCCTCCGCCGGTGTATGTTGCTGGTTAAAACCAGGCCAGGTTCCAGCTGTGAGCTGACACGATAAAGCTGCATCTGGGGGTCTGGATCTTGCAAATACAGTAGAAGAGATTATTCCGACTTGACCAGCAGGGGAGAGATGGTCTTTAAGGCTGTGCCACTGCCACCAGTCCCCCCATCTTGCCCTGCCACCTAACCCAGAACTTCTGTTTGAATAACCCTTCCTATCACCCTGCAGCTGAGGATCTCCAAGCACTTTGCAAACATGAATGGATTAAAGCCTCCCACCCCCAAGGCAAGTATTACCCTCCCCACTTCTGTAAAATAGGGATCTCTCTCCGTGCCTCGGAGTCATTAAAGGTCAGGCAGGAAGCTTGTGTTAGAGCTGGGAACAGAGCCCAGATCCCTTGATTTGCAGCCCTGGGGCTTTAACCACGCAGGCATTCTCCTTCCCCTCTCTGGAGCTGGGTTGCCATTGGAAAGCCCCAGGACCGAGCCCAGCCCTAGGAGTGTGCTGAGCCTACAGCTGCAGGGCACGCTGAGCTCATGGCCATGGGCATGCTCTGTTGGGACCTTCCTTCCCCAGTGGTACTGCGACTTCCTCCCCCACCAACCATGACCCGAACTGCCTCCTGCGTGCCAGCCCTGCCTGGCCAGTCCTCTGATGGGCAACGGTCTCCCCCCTTCTCACTAAACACCTCCCATGTGCCTGACCTCCGCCCAGGTGCACTGTCTGGGCCATGCACCACCAGAGCCCCTGCCCGCAGGTGGCAATCAGCATGTCTTAACCCTGGCCCGCCTTTGGGCAGGTCGTGGAAGAACAAGAAAGAAGCCCGAGAACTAAGCTGCCGAAAAGCAGGTTCTCTGGATCCAGCAACCCCCCATGTGTTCCTGCAGTCATGCCTCCCCTCTGTGGCAGCTGTGGTACTGCATGGAACTCATGAGATCAGCAAACAAAATGACCCTGGTTTATTTTTAAGGAAGGCTTTAAAAAAAAAAGTCCCGTTGCAGCGATCCGAGTTTCCAGTATCGACCAGCGCAGAACAGTTTCTCGCACATGCGCTCCCTACGTTCTCCTGCTCGGTCCTTGATGCGAGAGCAAAGGGGAAGTAAGTTACAGGCAGAAGGTCACATATGGTGTACGTAGTATTGCAGGAAACCCCAAGCAACTGCGGGCCGTTTGTGAAACATCCTTAAGTAACAGCAGCTGCTTCTGTTAAAGTGCCGACTCCGTCCGCAGCTATTCTTGGGGCTGGCAGATGTGCGTTTCCATGTGACAGCTAGCCAGTTATTCCTTCCAAAGGGTCTAAATCTCTTCAGTGATCATTGTCTGAGGCTCATTTGCTTGTGAAACATCTGCCGGGGAGGTTCCTGCAAAGTGCCCCTGGAGCCTTCAGAATCCTGGGCCATGTAGAATCGGACCCTGGCCACTCTGCTGCTTCCATCGTTACCTATAAGCCTTTGCTGTGATCCTTGTCTGGCCTGTACCTAACTACGGCCTGCAGCCAGAGGCTTGGGGGTGTTGATCTAGGTGAAGGGCTCTAGGTTCTGGGGGTGTTAATTCAACACTTCCCTTTGCCTAGCATCGGGCAATCTGCTTTGAAGCGCCCCCTGCCCAGGAATCCGGAGTCCAGGACTGCAGAGTTAAACCTTTTACTCTCATCTCCTGCCCTAATTAACTTGAGGGGAGTTTCCCCTCACTCCAGGCCTGGCCCTGGTTGGTGACTAGGTTATCTAAAGGACCACCCAGTGCGAACAGCAATGAGATGAGTCTGGCTTAATATCGTTAAAACTCCTGCAGCTATAACGAATAGCTGGGCGATGCTCTGATCCTTTCTAATCCAGAGGCATTGACTGATTGTGCAGCTACACCAAGTCTGGAGGCATCACGGGGCCTATTCTCCTTAAGATCGACGTGCTGTCTGTTACTGTAAGGATCTGTGTGACGATTAGGCTGAGACCCAGATACAGTGTGGTCCTGTCTTACTGGTAGAGCTGAGTGCTGAACCAGGGCCAGGACAGCTGGGATTTCCCAGGGCTTCTTATTTTGCCCAAAGCTTTGGTGCCGTTCGGGGACAGGGTTTAAAGTCGTGTCTGTGCAGCAAAGCAGAACTGACCAGCGTGGCTAAGGTGGTGGTTTCAGCCTTGTGTGCACTAGGGGAGTCTTACAACAATTCCCCCCATTATTATCTCAGAATCTGCCGCAACATAGGGTGCTCGTTGAGTAATACACGGCGTGGGCTTTTCTCATAGACCAAGCTGCCCAGGAGAGGGCACCCTGCTTCTGAAACAAACGGGGATTCTGGCTTCTCTGGCGCTTTATCTTCCACTTGTGGGAAGGGAGAGACCTTGGTTTAAAGTCTCCGCTGAGCCTCAGCAAGTAGGTTGGAAGGACTAGTTTGTAATCGGAGGGCTCATGCTGTGTGACCCACGAAAAGGAATGGGGAGGGGGGCGAGAGAGCCTCTTTGCTCTCCAGGCAGGCTGCACACGCTGGGTTACACAGTGGGTAGGGAAAGCGGGCTGCACCCTGCACAGGAGTAAATGAGCGGATAGGGCCTTCGCTCCGCCTACCCAGCATAGCAGTCCCTGCAGCAGAGCTGGTGTGGCGTGGGAAGTGAGCACTGCAGGGGAAAGGAGGGACACGGCTTAGTACCCCCCACTCCAGAGCAAGTGGGAAGCAGACACCGAATGATTATTTATATTGCAGTAGGGCCTAGGAGCACTAGCCACGGAGCAGGCCCCCGTTGTGCTAGAGGCTGTACGAACACAGAACAAAATGACGCTGCCTGCCCCAAAGAGCTGCTGACTTGTGACCGAGAGTCCTAGGCCACTCCGGCTGCATGCTGCCCTTTGCGCTGGGCAGATCGTCAGTGGCGGTCAGTTTATCCCTCCACCCACGGAGGCCAGGAACACTAAATTCTATGGTAAGGCAGACAGAGAAAGGGAGAGTTAAACATTTGCTGGGTTGCCTGTATCAGCCGCAGCCGTCCTCTTTGGACTGTTCCTTACCTGATAAGGAGACGGGAACGTGCTGAAATAACTTTATTGCTTTCTGTCTCGGCTCCTGCCTTGGTTAGGTTTGAAAACGAGGAGGTTTGGGACTTTATGACTTCCTGCTAAGCTGTCAAGGATCTGACCACGTAGCGCCCGCACCTGGGGTCCGCGTTCATGTAAGATGTTCAGACAAAGGGGTGGCATGGCTAGAAGCAAAGGCCCAAGAAGCTGAATTCATAGCCCTGCTGGTAGAGAAATACTCCCTGCACACACAGCACTCCCCTAAGTACTGCTTGGTAATTACGGGCCCCAACGGAGTTGTCTGAGCGTCTTGCCAGCCATCGACTTTATTCTTTGCATCCCCCCCCCCCCCGCCCCGCGTGAGATGGGAGTTTTATTATCCCATTTACAGAAGGTGAAGCCGACTTATGGCGAGCGCAGGGGCCAGATTTTTAAAGGTATTTAGGTGCCTCCGTATCTTTAAAAATTTGGCCCTCGGTGACTTGCCAGAGGTCACACAGGAGGTCAGTGGCAGAGCCAGGAGCTGAACCCAGGTCTTGCACCCTGCCCCGCCCCATGTCTGGTGCTGTTACCCCACAGCCCCTTTCCTCCTTGTTCCTTTGACTCAGAAACACAGGCCTCTTCCAGCTATGCTAAGGAAGCGTTTCTGGTACGTTTCATTGCGTGTGAATGTGCTGCTGGAGAAGAGCCTGATCTCTCTCATGCATTCATGTATCCCTCCTTTTCTCCCCCCATTCCCACTGCACCCTGATTTTCCACCTCTCTGCACACAGGGCATGGGGCGACCGAATCGGGGACACCCGAGAGAGCTTGCTGCATAAACAACCCAACCAGACAATGGGCATTGCTAACCTGCGGGGGTTGCTGCTCACCCTCCAGCTGAAATTTGTGCTTTTTTTCATCCCTTTGTGATAGGGTGCAGCTGGTGCTTCAGTCATCCCGACAATGCTGCGTTTTGTTTGGTCTCCCACAAAGGAGGGCTGCTGATAGCAAGCCCAGCCCTTTACATTCTCCCTTAAAAAGCAAGAGCTGGATGCATCTCACCTCTCCTGCCTACTCCTGGCTCTCCCCATTTCCAGCAACAATTGGAAACAGGGTCATTCCCCTTGGGTGATCACATGGCAGCAGGTGCAGTCACGGGTACAAGGACTTCCAGCTGAGCAAAGATCATCTGGCCTGGATTGGGAGAGGAGGGGGAGCTCGAGTGTTAACGTGTTTTTAAAAAAAGAGAGAATAGAGTGACTTTTATTTTAAATTAGGGTGCTTTAAAAACCATTTAGCTGGCACGCCCGCATGTGGATGCCCGAGCCTAAAGGCTAATCTTGTGTTTAGAGCCTGGGAGTGTGGAGATCTGGATTCTATTTCCAGATGACCATCACCTCCCTCTCTGTGCCTTAATTTTCCTGTCAGTAAAATCTATTTTAGGTCCTATGCAGCCTCCATGACTGTAGAATCTGAGCATCTCGTGATCTTGAATGGATTTATTGTCTCCAGCAGTGTCATTTGACCATGGGTTATTGGACTTGAGGCGGGAGTCTCCTGGGTGGAATTCTCTGGCCTGGGTTGTACAAGAGATCAGACTGGATGATCATAATGGTGTTCCCTCTGGCCTTAAATCTAGGACTCCCTTAGACAACCCCCCCACCAAGGCTTTTGCCTCCTTGCCCATGTGCTGCTAAACCTCCCCTCCGTCTGTGTATATTTAGTCCTCACTGCTTTGAGCGGAAGAGTCTGAACATGGCAGTTTAAGCTGCAGTGAACCTGCATTAGATTCCCTCTTGGACTAGTTCTTCCTGATAGTGTGCAGGAATGACCGGGCCCTGTGACCTTGGTGGGCTGGCTTTTCTGCAGGTATAAGGATATTCTTCCTGCAGAACAGGCTTTCTGAGGTGGAGCTGCTTCTGTCACCTGTAGAGCCAATGCACAGACCTGAGCTGGTAGCAGAAGTAGGCCGTTGTCCGCTACGTGGGCCCACGGCTAGGGAGAGATGGCTCACACGCCTTGCAAGTGTTACACGTGCAAAGTCACCAGTGTTCAGACTCTGGGCCCTACCTTGTGCACACTGCTAGGGATGAGTCAGTGGGGCAGATTCCCCACTGGCACGAAACCAGGAAGCATTTGCAGGGGCCGGCCCAAGGGTTTGTATCCACTGACTGGGGATTTTGCACTTCCCTGGGCGAGGCTGCTGCTGTAACTGGGAACCAGTCTGGGTGCGCTCTGGTCGCTCAGTGCAGTGAAATGCCTGGGATACTTAAAGCGATTGCTATGGGCAGCCAGTCACTTCATAAAGGCAGGGTCTTTAGTGCCTTTTCCCTGTATTCATAGAACCGTACAACTGGGAGGGTCTTCGAGAGGCCATCTAGTCCAGTCGCCTGCACTCATGACAGGACTGAGTCTTCTGCCATCCCTGACAGGTGTTTGTCCAGCCGGCTCTTAAAAATCTCCAATGATGCAGATTCCACAACCTCCCTTGGCAATTTATTCCAGTGCTTCACCACCCTGACAGTTAGGAAAAACTTCCCAATGTCCAGCCTAAACCTCCCTTGCTGATATTTAAATTTCTTGTCCTATCCTCAGAGGTTAAGGAGAACAATTTTTCTTCCTCCTCCTTGTAACAACCTTTTACGTACTTGAAAACTGTTCTCATGTCCCCTCTCAGTCTTCTCTTTTCCAGACTAAACAAACCCAAGTTTTTCAATCTTCCCTCCTACGTCGTGTCTTCTAGACCGTTAATCGTTTTTGTTGCTCTTCTCTGGACTTTCTCCAATTTGTCCCCATCTTCCCTGAAATGTGACGCCCAGAACTGGACACAGCACTCAGCGGAGGCATAATCAGTGCAGAGTAGAGTGGAAGAATTACTTCTTGTATCTTGCTTACAACATATAGGTGCTGGGAGCAACCAAGGAGAAAAATTAGCGGGTGCTTAGCACCTGCCGGCAGCCAAGCTTCCCCTTCTCTCCACTCCCAGCACCTCTCCCCTGCTGGTGGCCCATTGATCACTCCTCCCCCTCCCTCCCAGCGCCTCCTGTCTGCCACAAACAGCTGTCTGGAGGCATGCAGGTTGGTTCCTGGAGGGACAGAGGTGGGGCAGGGAAGGGGTGGAGTGGGGCTGGGGGCTGGGGCAGAGAGGGAATCAAGCACCCCCCATCCCATCCCTCCGTAGAGGGGAAGTCAGCGCCTATGCTCTTGCTAATAGAGTCCAGATGTTTTGCCTTTTTTTTTTTTTTCTTTTTCTTTTTTTTGCTACAGGGTTTTGCTGTTGACTCATATGTAGCTTGTGATCCACTCTGACCCCCGGATCCCTTTCTGCAGCACTGCTTCCTAGGCAGTCACATTGTAGAGAACAATCCCACGCTGGCAGGGAGATGCGCTAGATCTCAAACGCAACAAGCGTCTCTGCTGGAAGGGTCAGATTTCTAGCCTGAAATCAGTGCCTAGGTAGGGCACTGATTGCTGCTGGACAGGTTCTGCACACGCACAGCTGGAGGCACGTTGCAGCTTCCCTGCATATTACACCTTTGAGATCAAAGAGCCCTGTGCCTCCTGCCTCCTCTCCTTTCCCAGGCTGTAATTAGGCAGGCTGTCAATCACGTGCCATTGTTATGGGCTCCCTTGGCTGTGGCTAACAGAGAAGTTCTGATTATTAGATTATAATCCACAGCCACTCACATGGCTCTTTGAACGCACAAATGACTGGCAAGGGTGGAGGGGGGAAGTGGTGACGTGGAAGGGGGTGAGGATCTCCCTTCCCTTGGGCTGTGTTTGGGCAGGAGGTGTGGTTGCTTTGTTTCTTACTGGTAGTGCAGGTCTCTGAGGCGGAGCATTATTACCCACCCCCATTCCTCCCCCCCACCCCACCCCAAATGCCCAGCTGTTACCTGTCCTACAGCAGACCTGTCCCTGTGAGGCAGGGCTGTGATTTACCTGCAAGAGAACAGGAAATAACCTTGGAAAGGGGGAATCAGCACCTGCTTTGAAACAGGTAAGCCGCCAGGAAATCCTCTCTAGAAGGAAGGCAGCTGGCATGAGAGGGGGAGGTCAAAATGCAGGTATGCCGGTTTTGCAGATAGCAGTGACTTGAAGCGTGAAGCTGTTACTCTAGAGATGCAGCCAAAGAAAAATCATCTGGCTGTGGACTTCTGTGGCCTGGATTTCTCAGTTCTGTTGAAATGAAAGGCCTAAAGCAGTGGTTCCCAGACTGGGGTTCATGAATCCCTGGGGGTTCATGAAGTGTTACGGGGGTTCTCAGGAAAAAATTCCCTAATGGCAGATAGAGCTGTCCCTAGGGACTCGGGCAGCACGGGGCCAGCAGCCTGGAGCCCCTGGACTTCAAAGAGCTAAGCAGATCAAAGCAAGCATATCTATCACACTGAGGAGATTGAAACTTCAAGATTCCTTATAAGAAATTGAAAGGGAGGTGGATATTTTTGCTGTTTTTAAAATTAAATAGGCAGCTAGTCATGTTGTTCATAATTTAAAAAACAAGTTTAAGCTTTGTTGTGACGTGCGTTGTTTGCCTGGACTGCTCAAGACCTGAATGCTTGTGTAAGAGGAACAATTTTGAGTTGGCTTCTTAAATACCTTCGTGCTGTTTCACATCTGATACTCCTTGATGAAACATAGGAGCCTTGTCTTCTAACAGGCTTCGTCAAAGTGATACAAGCTACGAAAGTGAGATCTTAGAAGAGTGTTACCATTTTCATAATGTAATAAAATTACTGTAATGAAATAATAATTAATAGTAAACAGTGTGTAATAAGCATGTCATAAAAACAAATTTTACATTTCCAAGATCACGGCTTTTATCATTTATACTCAGGTAAAGGAGGAAGTCCCTGGAAATATTCACAGTTAGGAGGGGGTTTGTGAGACTTGATATTTTAGTGAAAGAGGTTCACAGGTTGTTAAAGTTTGGGCACCACTGGCCTAAAGGGACCCAGTCAGATACTGAAACAAAGCTCCTTATCTTGCCAACACCATCTTTTTAAAAGGAAAAGACATTTTAAAATGCTAATGTGCTTCTTGCTGTTTATGTGGAGAGACACAGACAGCAAATTCACCACTTCCTCATTCCTTTGGGTGGGTCAGGTTCTAGTTAGTTTCATTTGCGATTTCACCTGCATTAGCTGCAATATTTGGGTTGCAAAGGCAGCTAGGGAAGGCTTGTGTTTAAAACAACCCCTTTCTCTCCCTCTTCCTCCCCCCCCCCTTTTAAATGACAACAGTGGTTTTTCTGTTGATCTTAGGTTTTCAGAATACAATCATAGAACCAAAAGGTTGGAAGAGACCGCAAGGGTCATCCAGTCTAACCCCCTGCCAAGATGCAGGATTTGTTCTGTCTAAACCATCCATGACAGATGGTTTCAACCTTGTGTTCATCCATCTTATATGCATAGCTGACCTGCCAGAAATGCATGGCTGGCAGACCCCCTCGTTCCATGGCGTTTGGCTGATAACTAACAGATCTGGAGCATGCAGTTAACCCAGCTCTCTCCCAGGCTTTTCACAAACTTTCTGGAGTCCTGCCTGTGAGGTCTGACTTTATTTGATGAAACTGTTACTCAGACTTGTTCCCTGTGAATTGGCGACATAGCCAGTAGGAGATGTTTGTAGTGAAACAGCAGGAATGTGGAACAAACCCAACTGGGTGGTGTGAGTGCAGAAAGCGACCAGCTAGTTTCCCCTTGGGAGGCAAGGTCTTATCAAAGAGCTCAGGACCAGATTTCCAAGTGCCCAGCACCCACAACTGGGGCTGGATCTTCAAGTATGCCCAGCATCTAATGTGAAAATCGTGCCACTTATTGTGGTGCCTAAATGGGAGCTGAGTCCTGTTGTTAGATTTTTATCAGCTGCCCCTCTGAATTTTAATCAGGCTTCGTCTACATAGAAACTTCAAAGCGCTGTCAGGGGCACACATGAGTGTTGGGAGAGCTCCTGGTAATCCACCTCCGCAAGGGGGATAGCTCCGAGTGCTCCTGTCCATGCTAGTGCTTTCAAGCGCTCAAGCTTGCTGCGCTCAGGGGGGTGATTTTTCCCACATCCTGCAGCCAGTGAGTTAGAGTGGTGTAAAAGGTAAGTGTAGACAACCCTTCAGTTGTAAGCTCCCTTAGAACAGACTTCTCGCCATGGGATGTGTGAGGCCTGGCGGCAGTTGTCTGCAACACACCTTTGCTGTTGCTGGGGGGAGGGATAGCTCAATGGTTTGAGCATTGGCCTGCTAAACCCAGGGTTGTGAGTTCAGTCCTTGAGGTGGCCACTTAGGGATCTGGGGAAAATATCTGTCTGAGGATTGGCCCTGCTTTGAGCAGGGGGTTGGACTAGATATCTCCGGAGGTCCCTTCCAACCTTGATATTCAATGAGAAGGTAGAGGCGCGCACGGGCAGGCACACAATATAAAGGTGGGACCTATTTGTGAGATGGTTCCACTTCAGATATTCAACAGAACACCTCTCTCCCTAGAAAATCTGTATCTGTTGTTATCAAAGCTGACCAGTGGATTTAGCTGCCTGGACACCTCTGACAGGAATGGCTCAGATCCCCCTGTCATTGCTGAGATGCTAAACTGTCCGTATCTTGGTGCTGCCATGATAAACCCTAAACTCGAGTTTGTCTACCTGGGTTGAGAGGCCGGCCCCCAGCTGGAGGGGAGATAAACCCTTAGGGCCATTTTCTGATACCCTTTTTCATGCTGAATAGCACTATCCTTCCTGAATAGTTCACCTGAAATCAATGGGGCTGCTTTCGGAGCAAGGTACAGTTCTGTGTATCAGTGTCTGGCCCTTTAGTTCCCTTTCAGTTGTATCCGCCTGCCCCTCAAACTGGGTCTCAATCTTCTAATGCACCAAAGACCCAAGCGCAATACGACAAATGAGACCTTGCACCCGTGTAAGCTCAAAGATGAACATAAGAATGGCCGTAGTGGGTCAGACCAAAGGTCCATCCAGCCCAGTATCCTGTCGGCCAACAGTGGCCAATGCCAGGCACCCCAGAGAGAGTGAACCTAACAGGCAGTGATCAAGTGATCTCTCTCCTGCATCCATCTCCACCCTCCGGCAAACAGAGGCTAGGAACACCATTCCTTACCCATCCTGGCTAACAGCCATTAATGGACTTAACCTCCATGAAATTATCCAGTTCTCTTTGCTTCTTAGTCTTTCCCTTCCGCCTTCTTCTGAGCCTGCTCCAGAATCAGCAACCTCACACTGCAGGTCCCCATGGCCCAACTTTCGTTCTGTCTTCACGGTGTATTGGTCTGTCCTGGGTACAAAAGGGGAAAGTGCCTCTCTGAGGGCCATGCTGTGTAATTAAACAAGGATGCTAGAGTTCAAGGCTGCTGCCTCGTGGCCTCCCCACATGCTCCATTTAAAGATGGGTCTTAAAGCCAGGTGAGGGGGGGCAAATCCCCCCTCCAAACTGCTCAGCCTGCTAAACACCACAATGCGGGTCTTACTCTGTTCATTTGCTGCTCATGCAAAGAGAAGGGAGAGGGGCACACGCACATGCACGCCATATAGATGTAGGACCTCTTTGGAAGATGGTTTCCACTTCAGAAATATGACGGAACGCCCTCTCCCTTGAAAGGCCCTTTTCCCCTCGCAGCTGCCGACGCTGTCTGGGTTTGTGTGAACACAGTGAGCAAACAGCCAGCAACAGGAACGTCTTCAGGGAGCGCGCGGATGGCTCGCGGTTTGCAAATAAGCACTAGGATGGGTTTGAAAGCCATCAGCATGTTCAGTGGAGAACAGGTCACAGCTGCCCCTTCCCTGATGGAGCTGCTGGCACCAGCATCGCTCTGTGACTCGGGTTACTGCTCTTGACACTCCAGAAGTCTGAAGACACCAAATCCAGCCTCTGTCTTAGATTGATCCGTTGCTATCTAGGGCTGGCTGTCCATCACCTTGGCCCTTTGGCCTTTTGTACATAACCCTCTAGATCAAACCCCCTCTTGTTTTACTCTGCCTCCTCCTTGAGAAGCTGTCCACGTGCTCAGGGTTTAGCTGATCGGCCATAGGGGTCGGGAAGGAATTTTCCTCCAGGGCAGATTGGCAGAAGCCCTGGGGAGTTTTCGCCTTCCTCTGCAGCGTGGGGCACGGGTCACTTGCTGGAAGATTCTCTGCATGTTGAAGTCTTTAAACCATGATTTGAGGACTTCAGAGGCTCAGACACAGGTTTGTTACAGGAGTGGATGGGTGAGATTCTGTAGCCTGCATTGTGCAGGAGGTCAGACTAGATGATCATAGTGGTCCCTTTGGACCTTTAAGTCTTTGATTCTATGTGGCAGTTTTGCTTGCCCGCACCAGCTCTGATATAGCTGCTGACTAAGGCCTGGTCTAAGCAGCAAAAAGTCTCGCACTCCTCTAGCTATTATAGCTACGCCAGCAAAGCCTCAGTGTAGACACAGCTTCTGCCAGCGTAGCTAATGTCGTCTGGGGAGGCAACGTGCCTACGCGGACAGAAACACCCCTCCTGTTGGCACACGCTGCATCTAAACTAGGGACTCTCTAGCACAGGCTCTGTAATGTAGACACGGCTTTAGCCTGGCCTCCCCGTGTGCTGGCCTCTACACAGCACCGTCCTAGCGCTATCTCCGTGTGTTGAATTTCATGATCCTGGGTGGTAACTCTGTCCGCAGCTTTCCTGGCCCGAAGTGCCTTGTAAGAGACCCACAACCGTGCTGGAATAGTGTGTCTGGATGGCTCTGCTTTCTTTCTCGGGCTAGTTACTCACTGAAAGCTGTTGCTGTTGGAGTTGTAAAGATAGCAGGCTGGGTTTCCTTGTTTTTAAGTGAAAGAGGCAGTGGAAAAGAGAGGGTGGAAGAAGATAATCGCATCAGGAGGACATCAGTATATTAAAGGCTGCTGTGTCTTTGTTCCTTTGGGGCCGGAATTCATGTCGGTCTCATTCAGAAAAACTGTGACAAGCTGTGGAGGCCCGGTACAGCCATAAACAAGGAGAGAACAAGTGCAAAGATTTCATGCCGCTCTGCGGACACCGGATCCATTACTGCACAGTCTTGAGAACTGATTCGGCCGTTGAATCCTTGTGGTCTGACAGTCTTGGCTTCTATGCTGTGCTCATCTGTCACTGGGAGGACAGTGTGACGCAAATGCTCTTAGCAAGGCATCTTGTTCTTGTCAGAGCAGGGGACCTGGGATCCAGCTCCTGAGTGCCAGTCCTGCTGTACCACTGACTTCTTGGGGGATCATGGGCAAGTCTCTTAGGCCTTCTGTGCCTCGGTTTCTTCATCTGTAGAAACTTTCCTGCCTCATGGTGCATCTGGGGGATGACTGTAAAGCTGTGTATTGGCACTAGCTGTTCATAGTGTCTTGTGTGTGTGTGTGTGTGCGCGCGCGTATGTGTAACAACATACATACACAATATGCAGCTGTGTTTTATATAGTATCTTCTAAACACTTTATAAAGTTACATGGTCACAAATCGGGGAGAGAGGGTGTGTAAAAATGTGGAGCGGAGCAGGGGACTGAAATGATTTGAAGCGTCGCTGGAGGCAGAGATGGCAGGAGATGCAATGGAGAAAGCTCTTGCAATGAAAGTGCTGAGAACATGAGGGCAAAGAGGTGGAGGATGGTTCATAGAAGCCTTTTATTTTTTTTAAAAAGGCCATCTTGACTTGAACCCCCAGATGAACGGGAAGCCAGTGCTGTTTGCACAGAGCTGACGAGCTAAACGCAGTGCAGAAGAGCAGAGGTGTGGACATAGCAAGCGACTGAAGGCAGGTCTGCACTACAGATTCACACCGGTAGTGCGTCTAGTGAAGACGCTCCCAGCCAATGGGAGAGAGCTCTCCTGTCGGTGGAATAACGCCACCTGCGTGAGAGGCGGTGACTGTGTCAGCGCAAGACGCTCACCTGTTGACCTAACGCTGCCTGCACTAGAGGGGAGGTCGGTATAGTGACATTGCTCAGGTGTGTGAATTTTTCTGACCCCTCAGCGACGTAGTTACACTGCAGTAAGTGCGTCGTGAAGACCAGCGGTTCTCAGCCAGGGCTCCGCAGGCTGAGTTCAGAGGGCAGCGGGGCTCTGAGCCTGAAGTGTGTAGCCCTGAGCCCTGGCGCCGCCCGGAGCAGAGCCAAGGGGAGCCTTGAGATGTAGAGCTCCCCCACCTGGGTCTAAAGCCCTGAGCACCGGCACCTCCTAAGGAGCTAACGTCAGGAATGGAGCCATGGGGCTGAAGCCCCGAACCCCGGTGCCCCCGCCGGGTCTAAAGCCCAGAGCTCCGGTGGCTCCTGTGGGGCTGAAGCTGGGAGCGGAGCTGCAGGAGCCGTGGGGCTCCCCTGGAGTTTAAAGTCCTGAGCCCTGGAGAGCTGAAGCCCTGAGCTCTCCACCCACCCAGAGCCCTAAGTTCTCTTCACCTCATGGCTGAAGCCCCAGTCCCCTGCCTGGTGGCTGAAATCCAGAGCCCTGAGGCCCTGCACGTCGGACCTGAAGCCCTGAGCCTCGCAGGGCTAAAGCCCCGTTCCCCTCCCCCCCACACTCAGTGGCTGAAGCCAGGAGCCCCAAGATCCCCAGCTGAGCCCTGGAGTTTTTATAGTATGTTGAGGGGGGGGGTGGTCCTCAGAAGGAAAAAGGTAGAGAACCTCTGGTGTAGACCAAACTTGAGTGCGAGTATTGCCCCCTCCGCCTGTGGTTAGAGACAGCCCTTGTGCAAACAGCATAGCTACTGAGCATACAGAGAAAACGGATGTGGTAGAAGAGAAATCCTGGCTTCGAAGCCGGTGGTTTCAGCTAACTAGAGCTGTTTGGAAAATGCTCTGTATTGTACACGCATGAATCTCCTTTGAAATTTGTCATACAAGCTTTTTAGTTTCTCGACAAAAGCAGACTTGCATGAGTGTGTGTGTGTGTGTGTGTCCGTGCGCACGCGTGTTTCCTCTTTTTCTTTTTCTCTCCCCTTCCCACCCATCTCAGAAAAGGGGGAAGGAGAATGAAGTTTTCATTTTTGTTTTAATAAAAGCAAACAGAAAATTTCAACCAAAATGTAAATTTTTATCCTAAACTTTTTTTTTTCCATTTAAGTCAAAAAATGTTTTGGATGAAAAATGTTCTCTGGTAGCTGGGTTTATGTCCGGAGGCTGGCGTCTGGCTTCTGCTGAATGAATCCCATTGCTGGCCCTCATAATCATCACCATTCCTACCCCACCGAGGGCAGAGTTTAATTCCCTGATACCTGAGCAGCTCTTTGAAAATCCTTGGCTGACAGGTGTTAGAGAAACACTAATGATTGCTTTGCTGTTGCACTAGGTTTTAAAGGCGTTGTCTGCCTCTGTGCTGATGGCTGGTTTTCTATGTCGTTTCTAAAGCCAGATGAGATCTCTGTGATCACAGCATGACCTGTAGAACTCAGGCCAGAGGGCTTCCTTGAAATAATTCCTATTTGAACTAGGAAAGCATCCAGCCTTGATTAAAAATGTTTTAAAAGCTTTGTCGTCATTGCATTTGCTTTCATTGTGTATTTGTCTCTGTGAAAAGTCCTTGCTTAATGCCACCTGCTGCTGTGAAAGGGAGGCACCCGGAATGGGAATAAAACAATTAAAGAAACGTGCTTATGGGCAAAACTGGGGCAGCCAGGGGAGTGGTGACTAGAGAAGTGGCTTTGAAGTGAAACACTCCTTTGGACAGGTCTCGGCAAGGCCAGGAGCCCGGGCAAACCAGCATGTCCTGCTGCCTTTCCCACGTAGATGTTAGATCGCCTTCCTGCCCAAAGGCAGGGGTACGTGGCCTTGCAGACGTGGTGAATAAAGCCCCTGTGCCCTGATGCTGCGTTGCTAGTCAGGATCAGGTGTTGGTATCGTTCATGAGCAGAGCTGGCTCAATGGCGCAGCGATGGATTCCTGAATGTTCTCTTGCATCCCAGGCTGATTTGTTTAGGCGTCATTGGGTGTTCGATTTTCATCCCTCTGTTTTGAGGGGTTGTATTACTGCGGTGATGGGCAGCATCTGAGCACCTGCTATGTAAATTGAATAATAACAGTGGACTGGGTAATCTGTGGGGCTTCTCCCCTTTCAGGGTCAAAACTGCTTGGAAGAGACTTTTTTTTTTTTTTATTTTTTGGTGGGTTTGGGATTTGGCTTTCAAAATTTATTTCTTTTTTTAGAAGTCAGTGATTCATCTGAAGTTTCTTGCTTGTTCCTCGCTTGTTACTCATTTGTTAATATATGCAATGGTGGGGTAGCTGTGTCGCTGCAATCGAGTTGCAGAAATAGTACCGGTGGCTAAAGGTGTGTCTGCAGTACGGTCAGGTGGGATTGTAGCATGTGTGGCCATACCCCAGCTAGCTTTAATCTACTTGCCTCGATTAACAAGAGCAGCGAAGCTGCATCAGCATGGACATCAGCACAGGTTGGCCTTCCGAGTATGTACCCAGGGTCCCACGCGGGCTGTGTCACGGCTTCACTGCTGTTGGTACTCATGCTAGTTAGATCAACATGTGCTACAATCCCCTTTTCCAGTTGCAGGATGGACATACCCTTAGACAACCAATCGGATAGTGAAAACAGGCTTCAAAGCTAACAGTTCTCCCATTTGTGGGCTGTAACTATTTCTCACAGCTGTTCCCTGGGTGCTGTGACCGCTGTCTGCCTCGCGTGTCACCAGCCTCCATGGGGAGCTCCCTTGTGGTCACCATTCCCCTCAGTCAGACCTGGGTGCTTCCCAAGACCCCTCACATGGCTGGCTCTGGAGGCACCGGCGGAGAATCGCTGCTCTAAGCCATTAGCAGGATCAGGGCTGCCGAGAGCAGGTTCAGGCCCTGGTGAAAAAATTTTTTCAGGCCCCCCGGCAAGGGCAGACCAGCTAAACAGGGGCAGGGAAGCTCGGCCCCCTTCCGGACCGCCAGGCCCCAGTAATTTGTACCGGCTTCCTCTTCTCCCCCCCCCTCCCCCCCCCCCCCGCGCCGTCAGAGCCCTGAGCGGATCACAAATGCAGCTGTTGGATCCACTGCGCAGCTCCTGCTGTAACTGACTTTTCTGTTCTGTAAAACAGGAAATACGACCCATCCATCAAGTAACATGGTGTTTCCTCTGTTTGCATCGCAGATAGCAGGACAGTTGGTGGGAACCATCCACTTCTAACGGGACACTTTCTGCAGGGCCCTGTAAATCCTCGCATGGTACGTAGGAGGATTTTTGGGGCGGGCAATACAAGGACATTTGGCAGACGGATCCATGAAAATACTGTCAGTGGTTATTTTGCAAGCCAAAAATGAGAGGGAGTCTTTGCAAATGAAATGGCCTCAGGTGGGGTTATTCTCACCGCTGGGGGCTCTTTCGTAGGTAGGCGTACAGCTGGTAGCCAGGGGAGCTGGTTTCAGAGGGCGATGGTGGAGTTCCAAAATTTTCCCTGCATGTGTGCATGAGGGTGGTTCAGTTGAGAACACTGTGTTGTGTGATGTGTGACACAGGCGTTGGCTGCACAAGAGAACTCCTGGATTGGCTGCATCTGGTCGGTTCTGATGCCTGCTCTGCTCCTCGCGGCTGCTCTCGCATGCGCTTCATCGGGTCAACCTGATCAACCTGATTTATTCAGCCGTTTGCCGTTTGGCCCTAGGAACACGGTGCGTCCACTCCGAGTCGTACTAGCCGCGTCGTGCCACCCCTGGCGTGTTGGCTTGAGCCGGATGTAAGGCTCTGGTCTATGCCAGTGAATTCGATAGGCAAGGCTTCCCAGTCTTTTAGTGGATACTGCATCTGGCCAGTGTTTCACAAACTGGTCTTGGATGTTTTGTTTCCTGCCAAAGCAGCTTTGCTCCATGTTAATCCTGTTTTCGCATCCAGTCCATCAGTGCCAGGAAGTTGAGTGACTTAAAGTCTTTTTATCAGAGGGGTTGGTATTCTTTTAAGTAAAACAATATCCCACTAATGATGGAGCAGCAACCTCTGAGCGCACACCCAGCCTCCATCACCCACTTGTTGATTTTCAGACCATTACCTGTGTGAGTTTGTACCCAGGACTGCCCACCTCCAGCTGGAAGCGGAGTCCCCCGGGGTGATAGAACGTCTGCAAAGTTTTCTCTTCCTCCCAGTTCCCAGCTGGTAAAACAGTCTTCCTCTTTCTGCCGTGATTGCCAGCACGAGGAGTTATACATCAGTTAAGCAGCTGTGTGCAAGCTCACTGTCCTTGCGATGACCTGAGCAAATCGGTCTCATTCTCTCCCTTTTACGTCCCCTGTTGTTGTGTGCTGTGTCTAATCGTCTTTACACCTTAAACTGTCAGTGCCTGTTGTGAAGTAGGGGCAGCTGTGTTGTTTTGTGCGATATGTGCCTGGCACTGGTGGGTGGTTCTGTGTCCGCGGTGGACCTGGGGTTGTCTACATGCGGTAAGCGGGAAACAATCATATATAATCATAATATGGACGAGGTCTCTGTAATTAATAGCCCTATTTGAGCTGTATGGCAATCTTCTCTGGTTTCTATATACTTTTCTTCAATGTGTTTCCAGTCTATGCACCGATGAGTGGGCTGTAGCCCACAAAGCTTATGCTTCATCCAAGTGGTTAGTCTCTAAGGTGCCACAAAGTACTCTGTTCTTATTTACAATCATATAATTCATCTGGAGTTGTCTAGTTTTAAATGTCCGTCGTGGCCTGTGTTGCTCTCATCACTACTGTGAATCAGAGGCAATTGACCTCTCTCCTATCAGGTGTATGAATCGGAGCAAAGGTAGGAGGAAGATTTGATTTGGTGGGCTCTCCATCACTTTCAGATCTTTAGAGAGGAGAAAAGTGGGAGTTTGCTTAAAAGATCTTGCTCCTCTGATCGCCTGATTATGGGGCGTGTTATGGCCGAGGAATGCTGGTTTGAATCTCTCATTGGTCGCTGGAGTGCACTGGGAGGTCCGGCTAGAGCAGGGCTTCCAACCTGTTTTACCAATTCGTGGGCCACATCCGATGACACTACCTGTATGGCCTCTGCAGGATGTTCTGGGTCACAGCCTGCTGTGCTCGATTGGGCCCCGGGTGTGTGAGATAGCTCCTGGGGGGTAGAGACAACAGCAATGGTTCCCCTCTCTGGCCCTCGGACACTCTGTGGCAATCCCCCATTTGCATGGTAAACGGGTTGAATTGCCGGAGAGATGGTGGATGTGATTATATTCCCCAGTTCACACACTCTAAGCTACAGCAAGCACCTGGGAACAAGTGTCAACCCATGGTCCAGTGGGGCCAGTTGTGTGGACTTGTCAGCCATTTAGTCAGCTGCTTTTAAGGTGACCCTATGCTCCAATGAGCAGGCCACTACGCATGGAGGGTTGATGAGTCTATCATGCGATGCCTTCGTACTTGAGAGCGTAGCTGGTTCTGAACTGAGCCTCAGCCCTCCTCCGCCCCCCCCCCCTGTCCCCCCCCCCCCCCCCCCCCCCCATCCCTCCCAAAGAGAGTCCTAAAGAGACTGGCGGATAATCCTTACTACGTTTCTCCGTGCTGACCGGCAGGAACTGTTTGATCGTCTTTACTGGAAACCAAGCCTGGAGGTCCGAGCAAAGGAGGGCCTGTTGCTCTGCGGCAAGGGCCACTGGATCATAATTCAACAGTGAGTAAACGTGTAGGGAGGTGGCAAAGCAGAGGAAGAGAGCTGCTGGAGGAATTTTTAGTTTCAGTGCGGAGGAACTCCCCAACTTGGGGCTAAGCTCCTGAACCTCCAGAAGGACTTTAATTGGAGGGGTCCTGGTTTGTGCCTACAAAGCTCTCGCTGGACTGCGTTGCCTATTGCTCATAATCTTCCATTTTACTCGGCTGGCTGAGAGTCAACGATGAATCTCAGGAAAAGGAAGGGGAGGGGTAGGACCCTGACCTCCCCGAACTCAGTCCGTAACACCTTATGTTCAATTCCTGGCTCTGACCACAGACTTCCTGCATGACCACTTAATTATGGCGTGATACGCGCTTATATCCCACCCTCTGCCTTGCCTAAATTAAATTTATAAATTCTTCAGGGATAAGCTCTTCATCCAGAGGGCTAGTGCGGTACGGTCCTCTGATCTCCAATGGCAGCTGCAGTATCACTGTGATTACACAGTTATCAGCCAAGTTTACCAAGAAAGCGTGTAAGCGGAACTCAAAGACATGAAAAGTTACGGGGGAACTTGAGGCAGGAGGACAAGTGACTTGCGGCCCCAAGGTCAATACCCCAGGGATTATGTGCAAGACATTGCGACTTGAAGCCCTGCACTTAATTTTCCCCAGCAAGCACCCCTAAACCGGCCAGCCTTCCCTCAGCACTGTTTTTGAAATTGATGTGTTTCCAGGATCAGTTCGGGAGCCCAGATGCCTTAACTTTGTTAGCACAGGTGCAAACACTGAAACCAAAAAGCTCGGTGGAGGGCCAGGTAATGGAGACCATGTGGATTAGTCACTCCTATCCTGATGTTGGAGTCAGAGTGCTAATGATCACCATTTGTGAAATTTGCCAGAGAGAAGTGGCAATGTATCCCTCTGGGGCTTGCTATGTGTTCTGCTGTGGAATGAAACAGACATGAAATTGATGTGAATAATGCTGTGGCAAAACTGAATCACTTGAAGCCAGTCGTGGACTTTTATTCCAATTTCACAGCAACCCCAGAGCATTGATTTGTCATCTGGATATGACAAACTATCACCATCGCCCACTGAAATCTCAATTAAATCCACTGAAATATACGACTGATTATACTACCAATATCTGTGGTGTCCAAAAGTCAGGCGTCTGTTTTGAAAGCCAATCAGCTCGGGAAAAATTAGAAGTTGTTTTATAATTTTATTGTCATAGCAAGAGCAAAGCCACTCAGTCACAGACCAAACTCCATTGTGGCAAAGGGCCCTGTACAACAAATAGTTCAAGATATTAAGCAACCCCTGAATCCACTGAACAAGGGGTGTGTTTACATTCACATTTTTCCTTCTTTTCACCAGGTTTTTGTCTTCTCTCTCCCTTGTGCTGTGGGAGACCCAAAATAAAACAATAAATGGGTGAAATACATCAAAGCAAACAAACTTGAGTAAAATAAGTCCCCCTCTCTCCCCCTTCCTCCGCCCCACCGTCTGAATCTTTAGTTACAGTGATCTTGGGATAATAAATGCAGTGGTAGGTTTAAAAAAACACAAAACCTCTTTCAGAGACAGAAGGTGATTAAATTGATGGTGCCACTTAATCGATAGATTAACCTCGGTGCATAATGTTGGAATCCTGAGAGCTAACAGGAAAGAAAAAAAGCAGTTAGAATACGGGTTCTAGTTACGAAAGCCAGGCAGATGGAATCCCTGACTAGCACAGGGTGCAGATTTGCTGCGTGATAGAAAGCTGCGTCTACCAGTCATTTTCAGACGAAAAGAACACAAACTTTACACCCTGTATATGCGTTTGCATCCCCAGAGCACTTTATAACAGCTCGCGAGTTTTCATGCTGTGGCAGGGATTCGCTTGGGAAACCCTATAGATCATTGATAACTGGAAAAGAACCTGGTTTATTTCAGATACAATTGTTCAAGACTGTTAATTTCTTAGTTGGAGTCAGAGCAGATTCTCCCCATTCATGGAATTGCTCTTGCGTGCCGTATTGGGTAAGAGGACTGCAAGATGGCTGCAATTTGAAAAAGCTGTTGGACGGTTCAACTCCGGCCCAAGCTGCTTGCAACCTGAAGCCTGGTGCTCCAGAATAGCACTTAGAGGCCTTTAGTCAGGAGCAAGGGCTCATGACATCAACGCTCCACTTTCTTCCGAGCAGACTAACTCGAACGGCCACAACTCCTGGGGCAGAGGCGATAATGGGAGAACCAGCAGTCGCCGTTGAGTGTTTGAACGAAAGAACGACAAGGCAAACAGCACGGTTCTCTGGCTTCAATAGGAAGAGAGAGGTAACGTCCTCAATCTTCTGCCTTACCCGTAGCGTGATCCTTGCCCTGGAGGCCCCTGCAGAACCCTCTCTCCTAGAGGCGGTCTAGAGCCATCAGCCTGTGTCGCATGCTCCGTCACGTGTTCTCTCTTCCTATCTGTGTTTTAAGAAAAATGTCGTGCGCTATATCCTCTTTGAAGGGATCGCGCTAAACGTCTGGATTGAAAGAGGCAGGCGTTCTGCAAGGTCAGGTTATGGCACCATCCTCCCGGACTGGAAGAACTTTCCTCTTCCTGTGCTCTGACGTTCTTCTGCCCTCTACTTGTCTGTGAACCGCTCCAGTAACTTTGGTTGCCATGAATAGTAGCATTGGAGACTCTCAGCAGAAGACCAGGGCCCATTGTGCTGGAGCTGTAGTGACACCCCAGATCTGTCTTTCACTGTAGAGTTAACTCAGGTGAACATCCCGGGTCTAAGCACCCCTGGTGTCCTAGCTTCGGTGTGAGCAGCCAGAATGACAAAGCCCCCTGCCCGTCCTCCCAGGTGTTACGCTCATGCGATGTTTGTCGCTTGACTTCTGGGGGCACGCTCGTCCCCTGGGGCTTTTTGTTGTAGTGAGCTGAGCCACTCTACAGTTCTATTCCCAATAATTGTGGGAGAACTTGTCTTCCATGACGGCCTGGGCCACTGCTGGTGGAAATGGTGGAAGGCACTGAGGACTGTCCGCGGCTTCGAGGGATGCAGCCGGCGTTGTTGTGCAAAAACGAAGCAGGCGAACCTGCCCCCATGGAAAAGTGGCTCTTGATTTCCTATCCACACCCCCACCCAGGCCAGGAAGCCTGGGACAGAAAGCGCACCACCGAAACCGGGTGAGAGGGTTTTTTGTGTGTGGATGGAAAGAGAAGTTGGGGGTAACAACGTCATAAACCCAAGTTAAGCTCTGCAGTGAAACACTACTGCCCCACAGAACTCCACCCCCAAGGAAGCTTAACAGGCTGAAAGCCACTGGAATTCTGGCAAAACATCCCAGTCAACAACGTCTAAGAAGCCAGTGGTGGGCACCCGGCTTACTCCCTGCCGGGAATCTGCCTGCGGTCCTGTGCATTTGTTTTCTGTGTTTTGCGGTATCATGGTTAGTGGACTGTGGGCCGTCAAGATATTTGCTGGAGTTGACCGTTCCGGAGGCTTGCCTCCCACAGGCTCAACGTGGCCCGCGTTCCCGTTCCAGCCAATTGGGAGCCGCAGGAAGCGGCGAGGCGCGCAGAGACCTATTGGCCTGCAGCTCCATTAGGCCAAGGAACAGCCTGGATGGGGCTAAAAAGACTTGAGTTCCATAATCCCATGTTGTAGCGCTTCCCATCTCCTCACCTGGTTTGGTGTGCCACTGGGCATAATAACCTGTTGTTGACATGGACCGTTAAGAAGCAGATCTCCTGTACCAAAGATGGGCAAAATGGTTTAGCAGCAAGTATCATTAGGACAAGTTTCAAATCAAGTTGGTCACGTTGCAGAAAGAGTCCCAGAGACTAAGCAGTGACTAGTGCACCCCACCCGACCCCACGTGACCTCTGTTTGTAAGCACGAAGGAAGGGCTGGGGTGCTTCTAATGACAGCAGTATCACCTTTGCGCCTAGTGAATAGTATCACTCAGCGTAGCAAAATTGTCTCGGTGGGTGCAACTGGAGTCTCTTACTGTAAGTCATATTCCATTTAGTGGCAGAAGGGTCGGAAAGTTGATAGGTTGTGATTTTGGTTTTGTCTAATGGCGAATTTGCGTGAAATCTAACCTTGAACTCATAGGTATGAGTAACTTCCCTGGAGAAAGGAATGAGTGGATTTCCCCTCCTATCTGTTCCCATGGGGTCCCATGATACCTAGAGGGATTAAGAGAGTCTACATGTGCGTTATGTACTACTGCGAACAACGTGAAGCTCAAGCCTGAGAATAAGCCAGCACCACCAGAGCCATGCCTAGGCCAGAAAAAGAAAGTGATTTCATAGGCCAGCCCAATGAGTGGGCTTCTGCGTGCAGCCTCTGCAATCTGCATGGTCATGTAACAGGAACCCCCTGATCTGGGAGTACGGGGATGCCGTACTGTCCAGCCCCAGAACCAGCCTGCAAATCTGTAGAGCGTTCAGGTTGCCCACCTCCAAGCATTGAAGGCCCCCCAGCTGGAGTATGGAGAGGAAAATAACATGTGGAGTGATTAATTCTTGTTGACCTGAATAGCTTTTATCTCCAACTTTGTATATGAAACTGGAAAGGGGAGTTCCCTGGCTGCGGACAGTGGTGCCAACCACTCGGCTGGCCTGGGCTATGCCAGAGGTCCAAGAATGGTAGCGTGATTTGAATATTCCTTTCTGGCCCTAAAAATGTCTAAGCTGAAAACTTTGGTTGGTTTCTGAAGATCCCAAACCGTGACATTTGAAGCCATCGGGTGCCATGAAATAAGTCTCTGGTGTGACCCATGAGGCCACGGTGTGAGTTGCTCTGATCTGGCACTAGAAAAGCAACTTGCTCCACCTCTCCGGGAGGCTTTCTGACTGAATCCCCTATCCGGAACTTTTCGTCGTGTGAATTTTCAGAAAATAACTTCTTTCCCAGAACTCACGTAGGGTAGGGCTTTGTATAGAGGCTGTTGTGGCCACAAAGATCAGTTGTGACAACAACAACTTGATCACCCTCTCCGTTGTGATTTGAGGTTCTCGTGGTAGCTTCCTGACTATGAGATAAAAATCCTGAGCCAAGGGGTGCTTTAAAAAAAAAAAATTCTTGATCTGGTTAAAATAGGATCAGAGGAAAAAATAAACCATCAGTTGCTAGATCAGAATCGTGAGCCAGCCAAGAGTACTATTTCTTGTGAAATGCTGGTTTTATTTTCCTTAACCGTAATAGTCCTGTGTCAGTTGTGAATGTAGTTAGGTTTTATGTTCCTTGATGTACTTCTGTAGTTAAGGCATTGAAAATAGTTTCAGAGAAAAGGTAAGCGTAGACCCAGCGGAGAGATCACTAGACTTCTGAGACAAGGATCCTGGGTCTATCCTCCTCTAACCACTGGCCTGCTGGTGACCTGGGGCCAAATTCAATATACTCTTTGCTGCCTCAGTTTTCCCATGTAACAATGGAGTAGTGAGTCTGATCCTAACTTTGTGGCAAAAACATTATATGATATTCTTCAAGCAGAATCTGAGCATCGGAAAATATGCAGCCCCAAAGGTGAATGTTCAGAAAAAAGGTTCGAAATTGTAAATCAAAAGTCAAACTTTAGTGTACAAACTTCCAACAAAATATGGAACTGTGGCACGACTATAGTCCCTTTTGGGTTAGTTGTCCTTGCTTAGTTTGGGGACTGAGAACGAGTGATGCTGCGAATTTAGCCATGTCAGCAATTTGAAAATTTGAGCATGCAGGTTAGGACCATCTTTTTAATCAGTAGTACGCATATACAACGCGGTAAAAAAATGCGTTCTTGTGCATTATCTGAGTATCATTATATAAACCTTCGTGAATTCAACAAT